>NC_081182.1:203215387-203515387 GCF_029867415.1 Vicia villosa
CGAAAATGTATATTTTGAAATATGTTTAGAAAATAGTATTTTTTATTCAAAAAATATTTAATTTAGAAGAAGATAAATAAATAAAATAAGATATGGATTTGTATAGCACTTACTAGAATTGAAGAATCATAAATTTTAAAAACGCTCGCAATTTCATTAAATATTGAGAATTTCTTTACCCACCTCCTAACCTTTTTGGTCACCACTGGTGAATTTACCAAAATACCTCCTGTTTCGGAAATACATCTCCGAAAAAGTGCTTTTATTGGAAAAAAAAAGGTGTTTTCGGAAATGTATTTCCGAAAACGTGTTTTTTTTAATGAAAAACACTGATTTCGAAAATGTATTTCCGAAATAAAGTTGTTATCCAGAAAATTGGTGTATTCGGAAGTTCATCTCCGAATTCACCCCCCTTAAGAATTCGGAAATGAACTTCCGAAATAAGGTCTGGGACAGAATGTACATGGGCACAGTCAATGAGGCGTGCTTTAGTTAAGTTTAACCCGATTGATTCTCATATGAGTGGGAATTTGAAAAGTCCTGATCCTGATGATAAAAGAATGAGGTTAGAAAGACGATGGAGGAGACGTTGCAACAGGTTAGAAAGTCCTGATCCTCTAGAAATTCATACCACATTGTAACTTACCAACGTAATAAACAACAACAAAAACTATACACTTAAAGTTCAAAAAACTTATGAGCAAACTATATTTACATCATAGTGGTTTAAATCCTTACCAGCCACTCGCAACTCATTATGATTAGCACAAACTTGAATTTTCCTTCCCAATTGACCGTAACCATGTCGGTTAGGGAACCTAACCGCCTTCTGAAACGACGGAGCCGACTCTAGAGTAGCCTTCTGTTTAACTTCGGCAGGCAGGCTCTCAATGGAAATCGGAGCCGAACTCGAGGAAGCATACGGCGCAGCAACAGATGGAGTAACAACTGGTGCTGCAACAGATGGATGCATCCGGAGGAGGTGGATGTCCGGAGGAGGAAGAATCGGCGGTACTTCCACCGCGAGAGCCACGGCCACCACTACCACGGCCTGATTCTGCAGCATTGACGAATGATTCTTGAGAATGTGCAAGAGATGGTTGACTCTGGCAATTTTCGGGATGGTTTCCTCGACCGCGGCGAGACATTGTGATGAAAGCGGTTACAAGAGAGAGAGAAAATGTGTGAGTAGAGGAAAAGAGTAAAGATCGAAAATGATTTTGGATGTGATTGGAAGAAAAATGGGTGAGAGAGCAGGCTTTTAAGTAGGAAAGTGTTACCACATTTCTTAGAAGGTAACCGTCTGAGAGTGGTGGGGGAGAAAGAAAAGGCACTTCAAAATTTCAAATCAGGTTGATTACAACTCGTTCTACATTTACTATCATTTAAGAGACTTCCCAATTTACTATCATTGCGATTACAATTTTTGTCCTGTAATGGTGAATAATTAAGAGACTTCCCAATTTACTATCAATGCGATTACAATTTTTGTCCTGTAATGGTGAATAATTAAGAGACGAAAAATGGTTTGATTTTGATGGAAGTTTTGGAGAGGGTTTGGGTTTGTTTTGGGTTTGATTTTGATGGTATATGAACACTTTTCCGAAATATTACCTGATTGTAAAAAATAACTGAATTTTCATGCATTTCGGAAATGCATCTCCGAAAACACCAATTTTTTGGTGTTTTCGGAAATGCATTTCTGAAATCTAAAAAAATCTATAAAAAAATTACTTCGGAGATGAATCTCCGAAGCAGGGGTAAGTTGGGGATTTCGCTGGGGGTGACCCCCATAGGGAGGTGGGTAAAGAAAAAACCTTAAATATTTTCAAATGATTATATTATATAATTTCTAATTTTTTTTATAGCATAAAGGCCGGAGCACAAAACAGAAAATCACACCATTACATGTTAGGAGCAGCATATCTCATAATATCCCCCATATAAAACTCCATAATAGACTCAAGACAATCTTCAAACAAGATAAGATCCAGCGCAAAGGTACTTCTCAGATTAGCCAATACATCCGCACGCCTATTAGTCTCGCGCAAGATATTAATAATCTCTATTTTTCAAGTTTTGTCCATCATATGACGAATCTGACGCACTAACTCCACAACACCTGACAAATTAACTTTCCCAAATTTAATCGCATTCACTATCCAATCAGAGTCCAAATTAATTTCCACATTCTGAAACCCCATTTGCCATGCTACCCGTACTCCTTCTAATACCCCCCCAAAGCTCCGCCTCAACCGCACCACATTGCCCTACACATCGTGCAAAACCTCCAAGCCACTCTTCTTGACTTCCCCGAATAACTCCACCACACCCAGCGATTCTACCATTCTTACTTGCGCCATCCGTGTTTAGTTTCACCGTATTCAACATAGGAGGAATCCAGCGGATTATTCTAATCACTTGATCTTGCTTCATAACTCTCTTGCTAGCTGCCATCGCTTATTCATACTCCTCTTTTGACTGCTGTATAAAACTCACCGGGTTCGGGGGAAGAACATAATTGTGAACATGAACTTCCTTTTTCTCCACAACCATAAACAGTGACACACATTGCCCCACATATCTTTCCAACGAAAATCACCTTTCCACTTGTGCTTATTCCGAATATTTTTGTAAAACCAACTCGCGATAGTACTCATAAAGAAAAACCTGCGTTTATGTATCGGCAGGAATTGGTACCACACTTTCGCAGCAATCGGACAGTCCCTCAATACATGCATAAGAGTCTATGTCACCCCTCCACAATAATTACACATTCCTTGTCCTAATCCCATCCCTTGCTTCTTCAAGTTTGTCAATACCCTAATCTCATCCTTTGCCATACAAACCATGTCCTCCCATAACTTCTTTCGGAACTCCTCTAGAGGGCTCGCGTAAACAACAGTCAGATACCACGTATCACTTGCCGGATAGCTCACCATCATGTGTACGAATTGAAAGTCGTACTGACAAACCTGGACACTAATAAAATCTGGCTTCCAAACTACTGCTATCCCTCCGGCATATCCATGATTTTGATTTTTGTGTACATGCAAACCCACCGCACCCCAACCTACCAAACGTACGCTCCAGTCTTCTAGGATCACACCTTATTTATAATTTAAAAAAAAAACTATATAATTATACAATTGGAAGAGGTAACTCAAGTGACTTGAACTAGTTAATCTGGATTGAAAAAAGTTGAAGATCCACCGTTCAAGTGTTGTTAATGGTGTAAATATACACTAACAATTAACAATAAATAATTTATCAACAACTGTGTCCCACAAAAACAATTCCATGGTGATTAATATATAATTATTTGATTGAAAAATAAAACGTGTTCTAATAGATCTCACAACCTATAATGATGTCTTGCGTTAGGATGCTTTCGATAAGTTGCGATTGGATAAAGATCATATGTAATCGTTCAAAGGCTCTTTAGTTGGATTTTCAGACGGGTAAGTCCAAGTCAAAGTTAAAGGTTATTTTACCTTCGAAATCGTGTTTGGGAAGAAAGAAAATGTAAAAATGTTCTTTTTCTTTTATATAATTATATTACCTTCAAAGTTATAGGCATGTAATTATATTTTTCTTTTAAAAACAAATTCTTGACTTATCATATTACATTACAGTTCTTTTTTCAAAGTTTTTTATGATATACATTCTTTTTGTGGATTGGCTATAGAAAGTTTTTACACATGTTTACTTATTATAAGTATAGAGTGTGACAATGTCATTATTAAACATGTTATTTATTATACTAAAACTTAAGAGAAATTCTTTGGCCACCTCCCTATCTTCTAGTCCACCTCTGGTGAAAACCCCATTATACCCCTGACTTCGGAAATGAACTTCCGAAATGCATGAAAAAGGTGTTTTCGGAAGTTCATATCCGAAAGCGCCTTTTTTTTTGAAAAAAATGTCTTATTTCGGAAGTTCATTTCCGAAACTACAATTTCGGAAATGAACTTCCGAAATAAAACGCGTTTTGCAGATTAAGCAGAACTCTCCCCCTCCCCCAAATCATTTACCCTAATCATCATCAAACACTTCCATAGGCGAAATTTTTGCAGAAGCAAGTGTGAAGTAGCCAAACTCTTCTTCCAAACTCAACCAAACTCATCATTAAACACTAATTGGTAAGTTTATCATTGTTTTTTCAAGTTTTAGATCTATTTGATTAAACTATATTAGGGTGTTTAGAATCTGAAAAAATGACATTAAGATAGCTTAGTACTGATATTAGGATGTTTAGTAGGCAAAAAAATGGATTTGGTTTAGGTTTTTGGGTCTGCCATTGGAGGTTGCAGAGAAGCTCTGCGTGGGGGTGTTTCGGAAGTTCATTTCCGAAAACACCTCCATCCCAGTTTTCGGAAATGAACTTCCGAACTGTACCAGAAGTTCATTTTTTTTTTTGTTTTTTCATTTGTCTCGCATATTAATCGATTTCGATTGTTTACAGGATCATGTCAGACCAGCCAGCACGCATCAGACAGGGGAGAGAGTCCCAGACTGCGTCGGCTAGACGCGAGCGGGCGGCGGCGCATCTGGCGTCGACCCAGGGACGGGGGCAGGGACGGGGATGCCGTGTCCGCGTTCCACAGGACTTGGTGGAGAGTTCATCTGCTTCAGGCTCTAGGAGTAGGCTGGCTCGGGTATCTTCTTCCCGCCAGCGAGAGGAGGAGGATGAGAAGGAGGAGGAGGAGGTCATACCGGATGTTGACCCTCCAGTCGGGGAGGAGGAGGAGCAGGAGGAGCAGGAGGTGGATAGCTTTCCGGGAGGGCCTTTTGACACTTCCCTGCTGATTCACTACCAGGATCACGTCGCTCGGCGGATCTGGGAGGGAGAGGTATTTTTTTTAACTTAGCCGTTTATTTGTCACCATTTTTTATAATTTTACCGTTTATTTCTCGCTTATTTGTTTTTTTTTAACAGGAGAGAGAGCCATTGAAAATGGTGAACCACTCCAGGAAGATTTTCGGTCTGTTTAAACCAGCAGCTCAGTGGTTTAACGACCACGTGCGAGGTTCAGGGCTTAGCGGGCTCTGCATGACCGGGTACACCACCATCAGCACCGGCATGCAGGGGGCATTTGTGGAGCGCTGGCACAAGGAGACGTCATCTTTCCACCTGCCGGTTAGGGAGATGACGATCACCTTGCACGACGTGCAGTGTCTTCTCCACCTGCCGATTAGGGGGCCGCTGTTGGACCACTCCCGGATCCAGAGGGTCGAGGCCATCGAGCGGATGACGCTCTATCTGGGCATGGAGGAGGAGGTTGCTCACTTTGAGTGCGCCACGACATCTGGGCCTCATATCCGGTTCACCACACTGAAGACTTATTTTGAGCACCATCTGGACGCGGCTGCCGAGGCCGAGGCTGCGGGTGACGAGCTGTTCACACAGTAACACCGCGGCTGCGCTCTTCGGTGCTGGTACATGCATGTGGTAGGCGCTGCATGCTTTGTGGACAAGAGCGCCAGGTACGTCGACGTGACCTACCTCCGCTATTTCATGGACCTGGATACCGTTCACCAGTGGAACTGGGGGGCAGCTACTCTGGCATATCTCTACCAGAAGCTGAATGAGGCCTCCAACTGGAGGACGAGGCAGCTGGTCGGATCCTGCACTCTGCTTACGGTACGTTTGATTTTAACACATTCTCGTATTTATTTATTTATTTATTTATGTTTCGTATTTATTTTTAATACATTATCGTATTTGTGTTTCAGAGCTGGATCATCTCCTACTTCTCCCGCATCCACGGCTTCCACATCGATCCTGCGTACGTTGACGCCATGCCCAGGGCCGCCAGATACGCCCTCCAGAGGGGGAACGATGCGGTGGGACCATACTGCCTGTACCTGGACCGCACGATGCACGACGACGTCACCTGGAGGCCGTTCGCCGACTATGCTCAGGTTGTCCCCTTCGACGGGGTTGCTCTATATTCAGGCTGGTTGGTATGCGGGACCGGCATCATGGTCCGGTATCTCCCGGAGCGGTGCATGCGGCAGTTTGGGTTCGTGCAGATCATACCCAGGTCACCCTTCGAGGCTGCTCCTGACACAGTGACCAGAGTGCAGCTCACTGCCATATGGGAGGAGTGGCAGCATCATGTGGTACCGGAGGAGTACCGTCGCATGCGGGTCACCCAGGACTGGCATAGCGTGGAGGGGTACGTCACATGGTTCTACCGGGTGTCCCATCCTCTCTTGAGACCCGACGTTCCCGGCGCTCCTAGGCCAGCACACGAGGAGATCCTGGAGAACCGGCAGGCGGAGGATGACCACGCCATTGATCTCATTCCGATCTGCCAGCGGATAGAGATGCTTGGGCGGGACGCGTTGGATCGAGGTGTCATTCATCAGGGCGGACCAGAGGCAGTCGCCGTGATGGAGATCATCGTCACTGATGCGGGCTGTGCGGCGGGGTACAGGCGGCAGAGGAGGGCCCAGGGTGAGCGGGTTAGGCACACCCAGTAGTGGTGGGGTTTATTCATTTTTTGATTTTGGATTGTATATTTAGCACACTATTTTTATTTATCTCGGTTTGTATATAATATTTTCATATTAGTATTTTTTTTTGTTTATTTATCATATTAGTGTTTTCAGTCTATCTATTGTTTATTTTATTTGCCGGTAACGTTTAATTAAAATGCGGTTGCGTTTAAGAAAAAACATTAAAAAAAACACAGTTTCTGCATAATTCGGAAATGAACTTCCGAATTCACCCCCCATGAGGTGTTTTCGGATGTTCATCTCCGAACGCACCCCCCATGAGGTGTTTTCGGAGATGAACTTCCGAATCAAGGAAATTTTTCTTAAAAAAAAGCGCTTCGGAAGTTCATTTCCGAAGCAGGGGTAGTTTGAGAATTTCGCTGGGGGTAACCCCCCATAGGGAGGTGAGTAAAGAAATTTTCAAACTTAATGGCCTCCTCTATTACTTTTGATCCTACATAACATTGTTTAAGGTAGAGATTTTATAGAAAATGAAATCAATTTGTTATTCATTCATGGATTAGATTAGAATTCATTGGCATAATTGCACTTGGAGCAAGAACATTCCACCTTCCAAGTCCTTGTTTGTTTAGGGTGTGTTTGGTAGTGAGATGAAAATGAAAAGAGAGAAATATGTAAGAAAGAGTATGATAAGAGAGAAATAGATGGGAAATAGAGTAGATTTGAGGTATTGTTTGGTATAAGAGAATTATAAGAGAAATAGAAGAGAAAGAAGTGTATTTATTTTTGTAAAGACAAAAATATCCTTAAATTAAAAAAAACTTATATTATTTAAAATATATTTCCTATCAACTTTTTTAAATGTTTAGGAAATATTTTCTATCAACATAAATTTAAATATTTTATTCACTTTAAAAAAAATAAGTATTTAATACATTTTTAAATTTATATTAGTTAATATTAAAGTATTTCAATTATTTAAATGAATTTAGTTAGTTATTATACTATTTTCTAATTTAATTAATCTTTTAAATTAATATGGTTTACTCATTTATTTATTGTTAATACATTAAAATAACAGCACACACTCATATTACATGAAAAAAAAACTCTACTCATCTATATTATTTCAAGCAAGTTTGCATATGTTTGTTTTATTTTCAATATAATTAATAAACACTAAATTGAATGGGTAAAAGTGGAAAAGAACTAAAAGTAGCATCTCTCTTTGTCTTTCTTCGCATATCAGGGGAGAAAAGAAAAATTGGTGGACCCCAGAAGTTTTAGTCTCTCTTCCCTACTTCATCTATCCTCCAAGCAGAAGAAGTAGTCCATTTCTCACATAACTCTCTCTCTCCAACTTCTCTCGCATCAATTTCTCTCAAAACAAACATAGGCTTAGAGAATGATGCAACACAAGATTGCTACTAATGACATGATTATGTCTAGAGGTTGTTGCATAGCCTATTGTTGTACCTTGTCTAAATCTAGCTAGAAACTCTAGATCATCTCTTCTTTGACTATAGTTTTGCAAGGAGTCTTTGGCACTGATTTTGTGGAACTGCCAAGATCTATAACCGCCCTACAAAATTGGATGAGCTTTGAAGAATTAGTTCTGGTGAATCTCCCTAGTATACCATTTTCCTCTGGGTCAAATTTAATCCATCTTCTCAAAGGGATCATGGGCCAGTTTGTTTCAGCTTTAAAAAAATGGATTTTTTCTTTGTATTTTTGAAAATAGATTTTCTAAAACCGTTTTTCAAAATATTATAAATTTTTTTATATTTGTTTTTTCTAAAATGAAACACTTAATTTGACATCCTATAACATAAACATACATAATTGAAGACCAAAACTTAGTCAAAATCATAATTTTTTCAGTATTTCAAAAATGATTTTTATGAAAATCTATTTGAAATAGCTTCAAAATTAAGTGATTTTTAAAATTTTGATATCCAAATTTTTTCCCCATAAATAGATGAAATACCTAAAATCACATTTTAATAATAACTATTCCAACAGATTTTTCATTTGAAGCTTTTATAAAAAGTTTCTTTGTAAAAAACATTTTCGCAAAATTTGGTAACACTATAAAAATCATTTTTAAAAAAAACCAAAACAAACGGGTGGTATGTCAAAAACACTGCTCACTACAAGAGCACATTCATCTCAACTAAACCACTATAGCAAGTATCAAAGACTAAATCGCTACGACGGGTAATAACTCCACTTTGACTACTAATTCCTCCTTTGATGATTTTATCCTCCTCAAAGCTTTTGACATCAAAATTTACTGTCATATAGCTCATATCATTAGAGAAGTAATTTGGCAACCCCCAAACATGGACTAGTTAAAATGTAATTGTGATGGTGCATTCAACCATGACACTCATAGTTCAGGTTGTATTCCGTTCTAAAACTATAAATGACTACAGAAACTATAGTAATGATGGATCATAGCTTCTGATAAGGTAGAGTAGGATACATGCAAGGTTAACACTACAGCGATTAAGTCAGTATATAAGGAAAAAGAGCAAAATGAAATTAGATTTAAACTTATTACCTCAATTTTGCGCATTCTTTATAAATAGAGAGGTAAATTGTACTTGTTATTTGTGAATGTAACACCCTGATTTTTAAATTGTTATTTTTATTTAATTATTTAGCTTAATTGAGTGATTATATGTATTTATATTTACTATTTAATTATTCTAGATTATTGAGTTGTTTTGTGTTTTATGTGTTTAAGGGCATTTTGGTAAATAAATGAATAATAGGAATTTAGAGTATTTAGGAGCGAGGAAATAAAATAGAATTTATTTAAATTATTAGAGATAATTAGATAATTTTATGTATTTAGTAATTATTAGAATAATCCGAGTTTTTTAGGAATAATTTATATTTTTATAGTTTTAATTAAATCTTTATTTAAGTAAAATATTAATTTAATTTAAATAGAAGTGTCACAATTATTTAAAAAATATAAATTATTTAAATAAATTACATATTATAATTATTTATTTAATAATAATAATAATAATATAATTTTACCGTTAATATATTATCGTTGATATCTTGAGAGTGTGAGAAGCAAATAGAGTGTAAAGGATAATTATAATAATTGTAGTTAATATTTTTATTAAATATTTATTTAATAAAAGTATTACATTTTTTTAAATATCAAATAAAGTACTTATTAAATTATTATTAGAATAATTATTTCATTGGGATATTTATAATAATTATTTAATAATAAAGTCTTACGATAAGATTTCATTTAGTTAGAATAATTTATTTAATGAGATGGCGGAGTAGAGATCAATTATAATTTGAGATGTTTTAAAAGGATTATTTATGAATAATATGTTACAGTAACATTTTATATAATATATTATTTAATTAGGATAATTATTTAATTATAATAATATATTTCATTAAAGTTTATTTATTATATTACTGTCAGAGAACACGTAATAATTTGGGATAATGGTGTGGAGATCAATTGTAATTTTGAAATATATTTTTATTATTATTATTAATATTATTATTATTATTATTATTATTATTATTATTATTAATAAAATAAGATTACCGTAATATTTTTAAAGCTAACATTGGGTGTGTGAATAAGAAGGAGGTGAAAGGGTCAAATGAGACTAAATACTTAACGTGAGGGTTGAGGCTAGAGTACAACAAAAATTTCAAATTTGTGAGAAGCGGCACATCTGAGAGACGAAGAGGAGAACTTTGGGAAGGGAGAGGGGTGAACATTAAGACCTTAAAGCGTCGATCAAAGGTAAGGGGGAGATTGATTACTATATGGTGGGTTTTAGGCAACAGTAAAATGAGGGTTCCCTCGCCCTCTCATCAGCGCCAAGGTTTTCCTAAAAAAAGAATCTAATCATATGAATTCCCTGGCCAAGGTAGTTTTCTCCTAACCCTTATGGATCTTCCCAATAACACTGTAAAAACTATTTATGTATCCCATTTGGTTATTGTACTCCTCAATTTGAAGAAGAAACAGGGATCGATGTGTTTTGGGATTATTTCCCTGTAAATTCGTGATAAAATAATTTTGAGAATATTTTATTAATATAAAATAATTTTAATTGGATTTTCCCAATAACACTGTAAAAACCATTACTGTAAGAATTGTCAATTTTTGCACATTGGGATGGAAATTTACAAAACTATACGAACGACATCTAAAAATCGGGAAAAGATGAAAAAAAGTCATATATTCGCGGAACTGTACGGATGTCATCGAAGAATCAGGAAAGGTAAAAAAGGACGGAAAGTCAGCGGTGGCAACGGCACGGTTGACGGTGGTCCCAGGGGCATTTTTGTCATTTTGGCAAATTTTGAATGTCGAAACATTTTCCTTGATACTTTGGATATTGTTGAAGAAGAATATAACCTTATAACCATATTAAAAAATCTTTTAAATTTGTATTCATATTTAACAATTCAAAAGCAATTAAATATGTTAAAACAACAATATTTCGGTGATGTAAACCTTTTTTATGGTCTTTCTGGAGTGACTTATGGTTCATATTTTGAACCTATTTTGGGGAATATTTATTTGAATAATTTTGGGTGTTTATTGGTGATTATCTGAGTCATTAGTAATGTTTTCATGCATACATGTATTTTAGAGTTAGGTGGGACTTCGGTCTATTTGGTGGCCTTAGATCTATTGGTGGGATTGTTGGTCTAGCTGAAAGACCATAAGCATGTCTCAGATCCATTTGGTTGGGATTTTAGGTTCAGGTAAGGGATCAGAGACAGTGGAATTAAACCAGTAATGATCTTACTTGATCAGGAGGATCGTCAAGGTCTACTACGTGTTGGACTTCAGTGAACTGGGGGCGTATCTGCAAGGTACTCCAATGCCAAAGTGAGAAGAGAGAGCAATCATAGTGCAAGTACAAGTTAAGAGTGAGAATGAATGAAGTTACCCGACCTTCTAGTGAAAGAGGATATTTATAGCCCCCAGCGTTGGGCCAAGATCTCCATAGTGGACTGAATGTCCAAGCCCAGAATGGAGACTTCCGGGATCCTACGTGTGTATTGGAGAGCAGCAAGTGGTCTTTATCCTGGGTCAACCGCTCTGAAGTTTTAGGGGAGACGCAGTCTTCTCGGAGGTGCGTGGACTCAGCATTATTCGGGGGATTGTGTGGTGAAGGAACCCTATGAGGAAGAGGGTCCTCGGCGAAGAGGTTAGGAGGAGGTGCTTGAATGGAGTGCCTGCTCGAGGCCCAGTTGGAAGCTAAACTCGGTCCATAATCCTGCCCGAGAGACTCATGGACTTGCCAGGTTGAACCCAGCATGGTGTATTCCCGGTGTTCGGGCAGGTGCAAGCCCTGGTGACGAGGAGCTAGATTGGGCCTTCCCTTAGGTCAGGCTGAATTTGGGCCTCTCGGTGTGTTTGTCCCATGCATCGGCCCAGTCCAAAACAAGTAACATACCTCTGATTCCACAAAAAAACTTGGTACCACATGCATATAGGAGAAGGAGTTAGTGCATATATAGCATTGCATAATATTTGTGAATGATGTTTGTGTATTTACGGTTGTGTTTGTTGTGTATGTGGATATTGAATGTTTTGTTTGTACTATATCATCATGTTGCTAAAACATCACCGTTATTATATGTAAATGTATTCTCACCCTTTTTCCGTTGTTTGGCATATTCTATGCTACTTTTGTAGAGAAGATCAGTAGAAGTGATAGGACCGTGAGTACTGCAAGATGAAAGGACGCCTCTTGACATTTATTATCTCATTTCCTTTGTCATTAGTCGAATAAAATGCTCTGAATTGTAACACTGGAATTTTGGGCGCTTCTGTTTTCTTTTATGTATGGATTTTTAAAATCATTATGGATTGTTTTAGGAGATGTTTATTAAGATTAATTGCATGTATCTTTTAGTTTTTGTTGCGAATCACAATATTATATGATGGATATTTGAGTTTGTGATGATGTAACATCCTATTTATGAATTTCTTTTATAAACAAAATATTTTGGGGTTTATGGTGTTATAGTTAGGAGTGAAATGCGGAGATTCGTTGGATACATTTGGAGTTGAGATCTCTTGTGATCATTAGGATGATAAACCTTGTATGCTAAGAAGATTCTTGCAGGAGTTGATCCCCCTTACTAGTAGTCGTTTGTGGTAGATGTGGTCGTCTCAGAATATTTGCCCTCAAGCCCTTGATGATGTGTAGGAAGTCGGGGGCTTTATGCTTCAACTTCAGGATCTGACCACTCCTCGATCACATTTGGATAAGCGAAGGAGAAACACTTTAGTTTCTTTAGGGAATAGTGCATTTAATGCACCATACTTCAAACATCTTTTTGGAGGTATCATTATTACGACTCTTGGGGAACTGAAACACTTAAGTGTTACGTGTGAGTGATTATATGTGTTTGGTGAAGTCCCTTTGCATGCTAGAATATAGTTTCCTTTCGAAGGGTTGGTTCTTCTTTCTCTTAAATCATTTTCCAAGTATAATAGTTCCCTTCTTCTTTAGCATTTCATTTCCCTGCAACCTTAAAGTCAATGCAACATGGGTAAGAAATCTCGGAAAATTATTCATGTCTCTGAAGGATACTCCATCTCTTTGGATACATCTTATTTACCTTTCTACCATTTCTTTTTCTCTAAAGTGGGCGGCCTTGATGACGCCTTTATAGAAGTTGGTCCGCCTTACTATTGGGGAATCTTGAGTCCCTATGAGGATGAAAGAATATGTGAAAAATACGGCGATTGCATATGAATGTGCCTTCTCCATCACGGGCCTTTGTCTTCCCTTTACTTCCTTTGAGGTAAAGGTTTTGAAACACCTAGCAATGGTTCCTTCGCAACTTCATTCGACAAGTTGGGTGTACGTGAAGGTATACCGGTATTGTTGCAAATATTTGAATGGATAATCTTATGCGATCCTTTTATTTCACCTCTTCAGATGTCATCGTGACCATGCGGCCTATACAAGTGGTAGAGGATTAATCTACCTAGAACCGACTTTCAACTGCTCTAGACCTCTTCCGAAGTTGCAACCCTTTGGGGATCGATTCTTTTTGGTAACCCACATCAACTCTAAATCTCATGCAATAGTTTGCAACATCGGCGGAGGAGTGGATGGCAGATGTACCAATTTTTTTCTCCAAGTGTTCGATTGAGGGTCACTTTTTTTCTAGGGAACCGCCTGTACGTGTTTAAGAAATAGTATCTTTCTGACAATGCTCAGTACCAAAAGTCTCGGTTAATGAAGTTTATCAACAATCTAGGATAGATATGAGAAAGTACTCCTATTGAGGAGGTTGACAAGAAATGCTTGCAGTGCCTTTTAACGTTCGGTTGTTGATAGGAGCACACTCTTTAGAATTTTCTCTCCGAGATTCTTATTGGAAGTGGGTACTTCGGCAACACCTTTCTCAAGTGAGTTTATGTTGTTGATCAGTGTTAAACATGTCGTTCAACATCTCTTCAAGTGCACGCGGTTTCTATTGCCGAACGATGTTAACATGTTCTTCAAAAAGTTCGTTAGTACCTTGCACGTCGAGGATTACTTGTAGAGTGTGGAGGCTAGGCAAGGCTTCTGGTTGTATGATCGAAGGAGTGACATGAGTCTCCATTGACATAACTTGAATAGATCTGGTCAACTGTGGAGTTTGAACTAGATTTGGATGTGGATCTATGGAGTCTGGTGGAAAAGGGATAGGTGATTGATTTCTAGGCAAAGACTTCTGGTTGTATGACTGAAGGAGGGACATGAGTCTTCATTGACATAACTTGAATAGATCTTCCCAAATCCCAACTGTGGAGTTTGAACATATATGGATGTGGATCTATGGTGTCATATGGAAAAGGGAGAGGCGGTTGTTTGCTAACTGCTAGAGACATGGCGACAACATCGCACACTTCGCCGGATCGAGTGGCCAAAGATCCAGACATCACCCAAAATTGTGAGAACCGAGGGTCTGAAAATTTGAGGAAGCAAAATTAAGATTATGCTTGGTTGAATCAAGATTCGATAGATCTTCACACTTGATTGTGAATACTTTCGTTCTGTTGATTTGAAGAGACTACGAACAATGGAATTGGAGAGCAAACATAAATTTGTGGAAATCCTAGGAATCAGATATCGATTCCCACAGACGGCGCCACAGTTCCATTATGAAACCAAAACAGAGTATATGAACGACAATGATGGTCGATCATAGTTTTTGATGCAGTAGAGTGAGGGCACACAAGGTTTGTATTCCAACGCTCAAATCAATATATGAGGAGGAACAATGAAATTAGATTTGAAACATGTTACCTCAATTTGACGCCTTATATATATATATATATATATATAGGTAACGAACTCGCTATTTGTTAGGTATAAAATATGGAGAGTCGTTAGATGCACTCACAGTTGAAATTTCTTATGATTATTGGGATGATAACCCTCGTATGTTGAGAAAATTATGGAATGAGTGAGGCTGCTTCCTAGTAGTCGGTCGGGGGTCAATATGGTTAGCATAGAATAGGTTGTCATGGTATCTTTAGAAACAATCAAGGAGAGTTTATCTCCGCCTTATTTGAAAATCCCAAAAGTACTTCTTCTATTCAGTTTGAGTTCAAAGTAGTGATAAGAGCATTCACAATTACATCTAAGAAGAATTTATCTAAAATTTGGATTGAAATAGACCCTCTCATATAGAAGTGGCAAAACGGGCCGCCCGTCCTGTAACACCCCTTTCTAATACCCCAAATTAATATAATAAAAAAATATTCAGAGTAAACATACATATAAACCAGGGGCGTCACATCAACGATTTCAAAAAACTAAAAACTTTTAAAAACCAACAAACATACATCCATAAATATACCATTCATCTGGTCATCATAATAACACATCTTACTTAACATAATTCATTTAGAATATGCATACACAGCGAAAGTAACGAATACTCGTGAATTTCATAATGATTCATGTCCCATACCATGATCATATCACAAATAATATCCAAGACTGAATCATAACATCATATCCAAAATACTTGGCACTAAGGCCTCTCACAACAACAATAAACATCATACCAAATATTAAGGTGGTATCAAGATACAAATCCGAATAAAACATGAGTTCAACACCACTAATCCTAACCCAGTGTTACATGACCAGAGCATCGACTCACTACCTAATCAAATAACAAAACTCGGAGCTCTTCGGCTAAGCCACGAACAAGCGACTACTCGTCTGAACCTACACGTTACCAACCAAGAGCAACATTCAAACAGAAGGGTGAAAATTAAAATTATTATAGAAAACATAATAATGGGAAATGCAAACATAAATAAGCATACATTTCATAATTCATCACTCTTCTCAAAATAGACAATTCATATACTATATATCAATCATTATACAAGGCAATCTCATAGATACAAAAAACAATCACATAGCACACAATGTGACTCGAATGTATAAATGTGACTCAATGCATGTGGTACCCTATGAACCCAAAGTTTCACTGCTTTCCGATTCAATATCTAGAATCCAAGCCACGCTTCCGATCCGGACAAGATCAAAGTCAATACGCCTATCTCCAATTAAGGATCACGTCTTCTACGCCTATTTCCATTCAAGGATCAACATCTCTTACCATGTGAACCCAAGTTTCACCGCTTCCACCATAAAGCCGGCCATGCTATGAATGTATGTACAAATAGCAATATTATATGCAATTAAGATTATCTCATCATTATTAACTTACCGCATACCACAATAATCCAACTCTATGAATAATCTGCCAATTGTACACAACATTCACAACACAATTAACAATTATAACAAAGTACTACTACCATCATATATCCAGTCACAATTATCATGAATATATTACCAAACGTCATACCAACAATTGTTATTCGCCACATACCAAAACATAACGTACACAAGACAATTACATGTTATTTCACATAACAACATCATAATTAATCAATCAAGGGCT
This sequence comes from Vicia villosa, assembly GCF_029867415.1. Taxonomy (NCBI): domain Eukaryota; kingdom Viridiplantae; phylum Streptophyta; class Magnoliopsida; order Fabales; family Fabaceae; genus Vicia; species Vicia villosa. The sequence goes on from NC_081182.1 coordinate 203,231,858, forward strand.
AATCAATTTTATTATATCATATAGAACATCACAATAGCTTCCTAATGCTTCAAACAGAGCATAAAAAGGAGTTACGGATCAAAAGTTATGATCATTTGAATTTTCACAAAACATGGCATTTTCGCCCGGCGGAAGAAATATCTCGCCCGACGCTCCAAGGCAGTAACTTGGTCACAAAAACCCTCGCTCGCCCGCTCGACTCGCCCGGCGGAATCCCGTAGACACTGGCTCGCCCGACAAAGCAAAACGCTCGCCCGACGCTTTACACCAGAAATAGAAAACGGTGATGCGTTTTTCAGCATCCTAACACCATACCAAATCCGATTCTAACCATCAAAACTTAGTTCAAACATCATTTTATCACATGTTATGGGTTCCTATTCATTTTTTTAGTCATGGGTCATCCATATAACAATTCAAACATGAACAATTCACAAATTCCTATTGTTTTCACATGAACCCTAACATTTACATTTCATGAAATTGAAAGATGAAGAGATTACATACAAAACATACATAACATTACGCAATCATGCAATCCTATAAGAATTTGGATTCTAACCCTTACCTCTATTTCAAACTCCTTCAAGAATCTCACAATCCTCTTCTCTTCTCCTTTCTACTCTTTCTCCAAAATGAATGTTATAGGAACTAACCTAATTTCTCTCTTACTATCTTTCTCACATAATTGGGCTTAACCCATCAAACTATTCTTTCTAACTAAGCTATTATCTTATTATTCTACTATTTACTCAAATAGCTCAATTAACATAAAAACACACATTTAAATAATTATCATACCATATGACAATTAAATAAAAACAAACAATTACTAAAACACCAAATAATGCTAATTAAATAAATATCTAATAAAATTGGGATGTTACATGTCCCATCTTAAGCTCGCCAAAAAAAGAGCAGGACGGGCAAGCCCGCCAAGTGGAAATGGGCATAAAAATCACGCCTTCCCCACTAAAGTAGCGAGTTGGCGGGCTTTCCCGCCTTTATATTTATTTAATTATAATAGATTAATAGGTTTTTTTACCTTTCAATTAATTTTTTCACTTATTTTTTAGAACAAAATTTGTTAATGCATATTTTAAACAAAATTTACTTAAAAAATTATTGCATATATTCACAAATAAATATATAAAATAAAACCATCAAGAATTGGAATTACTAGAATTAACTAAAAAGGGTGGACTTAAGGCGAGAGGGGTTGAACAAATAGGCGGGGCAGGCTTTGGCGGGCGGCAGGTTTTGGCGAGGCAAACTTTGGTGGGCGGCGGATCCAAAATTCCAACCTAATCCATCATTTTACGGCGGATGCGCGGGCAGGCCTAGCGGGCCACGACCCGTTTTGCCACCCCAACTCTCATGGTTGTCCAAGATTTATCTAACATTTCATTAGTTTCTTGGAAAATAAGAAAGTCTTGGGATAACATTTTGAAACTCATTGAAAGTATTAACTTTTTTCTTTCATATTTATAGAGGGGAATAATTATGGAGATGTTTTTGTTAATATAGGTCTCATAATTAATTCTCAACAGTATTTTGATTTTACCTCTTAAAAATTAGAAATGATTTTGTAAAAAATAGATTTGACATGTCTTTTTTTATTCCAATCTTTTATTATGGGTTTTAGTCTAGACCTCCACTTTTTGTGTAACTACCTTTTCTTTGCCTTTATACCAAAAAAAAAAGTAGTTTGTTGTTATCATTAGAGTGAAAATATTTACAACTAATAAAAAATATAAAATAAGTTTAATCAGTATTCAATGAATTTGGATTTCAATATCCAGAACAAACCTTATAGAATCTTGATTCACTACTACAAATAAGACATTTGGTTAAAAGATTTTATATCAAATACTTATTTCCAATGATGTGAAAAATATTTGTCAAAAGATTTTACATCAGACATTTATTTCCAATGATGTTAAAAAATATATGAAAAAATGAAAAATATATAACACAATAGCAGTATTGTAAATAAAATGAAAAAAAAAGACAGTGGTTTAATTGTTAATAAAATGAAAAAAAACACGCGGTGGCCCTCAATTGTAAATAAATAAAATTTTGTTATAAATGGCCATTACATCGGGCCTTAGTGCCTTGGTACTAACCGATGTGAAAGGTTGGCGCTTGCATCGGGCCTGATGTCCAACCGATGTAAGATGTGATCCTCACATCGGTCCATCCCACCAACCGATGTGAAATTTCTACAATTTCACAAAACCCCTAAACGAGTCGCATTCGTTCTTATTCCCAGCAACGCGCTTCATCTCCTCTGTTTGTTCTACCATATCCTTCTGTCTCAGACCGCCGATACTCCTCCCCTTCGTTGTTTTTACTATGTTTCGCCGTTGGTACTCCTCCCTTCCATCGTTTATCCTCTATTTCTCCGCCGGAACTTCCCCTCCATTATTTCTCCTTTGTTCTCCACTAAGAACACCTCCATAACTCTTCCCCTCCGTCGTTTCTCCTTGTTCTCGTTCAAGCTGAATCCATTCCTCTCTTGCTGAATTGATTTCTCTAGTCGCTCACTTGCTGAATCTGTGTTTGAGGTAAGGTTCTTATATTTTTATGCAATATCTTTTTAATTTTAGCATTGTTCATTGTGATATTGATGATGATTCGGTAGACAAATTGGCTGAGAAGACAGAAAATCTGTCGGGTATTGAAATTGAAATATCATTTATTTTGTTGTGTTTTATTAATAGTTTTGTTTTTGATGTTATTGTTTGAGTCTTGTTATTTTATGTCTGTGAATGAATGAATTATTATTCTAATTAGCTTTTCAATTGCAGTTTCTGAGGGGTTTGATAGTACATTAGTTGGTGCGAAAAAGAAGAAAAAAAAGCATGTAAGTCATTTGAAATGATATTTTTTTAGCATTGTTGATTGTCGAAATCAGAAAACAATATTAACAAAAGTTATTTTAGTGTTTATCTATAAAAAAAATTTGGGTGAGTCTTGAAGATAAGAAAGCCAAATAATTTTGATGTCAATTTGGTTCTATTTGGGTTAAAATTGAGTAATAGAACTTTTATGACAATACCATTTTGTTAGGAATAATTTGTGAGGAATTTTTGTAAATCAATTGTTGATTTTGAAGAATATATATATATATATATATATATATATATATATATATATATATATATATATATATATATATATATATAGGGAGCATATCAAGTGAGAGCATTTTAAAATGAGAGATGAGAGGAATAAATATCAACCATTGGATTCATCAAGAGAGAGAAGGTTAATGCATTAATGTGGCTATTAATTTCTCTCTCTTGATGAATCCAATGGTTGATATTTATTCCTCTCATCTCTCATTTTAAAATACTCTCACTTGATATGCTCCCTATATATATATATATATATATATATATATATATATCTTAACTATTTGGTGCAATGAAATTACTCTTTACTGGTTAAAAAGGCAAAATACCCTTTTTCGTCCCTTAACTTTCACTCGGGGTCCATTTTGGTCCCACAATTTTTAAAAAGTTCACATAACTCCCTTATCTTTTAAAATGGTGTCAGGTTTATCCTTTCCGTCTATTTCATTGAAACGTCTGTTTAGAGTTGCCAGCGTGGCGTATGACCTGGATCTTCTTCTCCTTCATTAAAAGGAATGTTACTTCTGGAAAACGAATTCTTATCAATTTGGGGGCTAGGGTTTGTTGAATAAACACCATCGTGAGAATAATTTACGGGCTGCTAGGGTTTTCCTGAAATCCAGAACAATGAAATCGTCCACTTCTTCGTCAACTATGTTACAAGGAAGCCATGAAAGTTTCATCTCTCAGCTTGGTACGAAGTCGGAACTGCCATGGAAACAAGTTTGCTACTGTGGAGATAAGGCCATTCTAAGAAGGGCAAAGACCACTAAGAGTTTTGGAAGACAATTTTGGGGGTGTCCTCATTTTAAGGTACGTTATTTTTCACAGAGTGTTAGTTTATAGTGTTGGTTTATTAGATTTATGAAATTGAACATGAGGGTGTGTGACATGTAGGGGCCTGATCATCCCGGGTGTGGGTTTTTCGAGTGGTTCTGCGAAGAATCTGAAGAAAACAATGGGCAAATCATGATGGTTAGGTTGGATAAGCTTGGAAAGAATATTGAACACATACAAGAGGAGTTTGTCAAAATTAGATTGTCAACTGAAGAAATAAAGAAAGAGACTGATCACATACAGAGTCAATTGAAGAAGATGATGAAATATGGAAAATGCTGTAGCTTGATGATTATCATAATTTTGTTTGTAACCTGTTTTATTAAGGATTAGGTTTTATGTTAGTGAAATAGTATTGTGTACCAGATTTATGAACCAGTTATGTACCAGGTTTAATCTTCAAATTGAAAGCATTATGTTGTGTTCAATTATGTATCAATTGTGTATCAATTATGCACCAGTCTTATGAACCAATTATAACCAGTTATGTACCAGTTTTATGAACAAATTGAAAGCATTATGTTGTGTTCAGTTATGTATCAATTATGTACAATTATGTACCAGTTCAGAATTATGTACCAGTTCAGTTTAGAGTTGTAATTTTGAAAACAAAGTATCACAACAAAATGCTTATAATGCAACCAGAACAGAGCATCACATTAAACAAGCCATGCCATAGAGGTTCAAAAGATACATTAGACTTGCAGAGTACTTATAATACACCAGTTAGGATTCCAAACATTACAAAAGTGCATAAAACCAGACAAATTACCAGACAAATTACATAAAACCATAATTGTTAATAAGTTCCAAAAGTGCTAAATAACTAATATAAAATCTAAAGTGCTAGACATTCTTCTTGAATGAGGCTCTCTTTGTTGGTGTTGTCCTTCTAGTTGTTGGCCCAATTTTTGATGCACCTAGTCTTGTGGTTGGTCCTGGTGGTACCCAAGGAGTCTGTGGCCTTCTCACACCCAGCTTTTTTGCCTTGCTTGTTGTTGCCTTTTTTGCAGGACTTTGTCTTGTTCTGGATGTCTGAGAAGCTGGTTGACTTTGTTGAGTAGCTGGCTGTGCACTAACTTGTTGAGTAGCTGGCTGTGAAGTTGTTACTTGTGATGTTTGTTGAGTACTTGGTTGTGCAGGCCCTTGAGGAGTTTGTTGTGATGTTTGTTGAGTAGTTGGCTGTGCAGGCCCTGTCACCTTACATGTAGCTTTGTTGTGCCCTGACTTTTTGCATCTACTGCATTTCACAATCAGTCCTGTCCTCCTAAGTTTTCTGCCAGTACCATCAAGCTCTCCTTGTTCAAGATTCCTCTTCTTCTTTGGTCTGCCAGGCATTTTTCTGAACTTAGGAGGATGCACATCTGGGTATTGTGTCCTTGCCCATAGGTTAGAACCATTCACAGGATATATAACTGGTTTGTAGACAGCAATGTACCTACTCTTCCTATAGTACTCTGGAATGAAATCTTCAAATCTAAAGTTCCTACTCTTCATACATGACAATGCATGAACACATGGCAAACCAGACAACTCCCACCTCCTACATGAACATATGTGGTCCTTCAAGTTCACAGTGAACATGTCAGCTGGATCTTGCACATGCTTAACTTCAAAAATATGTTCATCAGACATCCTACACAATAGAATAACCAAGAATCACATTACAGCTCATGCATAATTAATTAAATACAAGAGATCACACTTGTTTATACCTTACAATCCATGAGTTGGTGTAGGTACTTGTTTTCTCCACTTGTTTTCTAATGTTTGGCAGCACTACATCATCAGGTAAATTCTCAAACCGCATCCTATTCTTAGCCCATCTCTCCATAAAATAGGTCCCGATCTCTTCCAGCATTGTTACTAAAGGCTTGGTCCTTGACTCAAGGATCACACTATTGAATGCCTCAGACATGTTATTGAGTAGAGTATCACATTTGTTAGTTACCTAAACACAGCATATGAACAGGTTCTTATTATCAAACATATACATCTTACCAAACAAGTAATAGCAAGTAATAGCAAGTTACCTTAAAGTGTGATTTACTCCAGAATCTTGGAGATGTCTTCATCATATGTAAATATGCCTCATCACTAATAAGTCTCATAGACCTCATTTCTCTCTCCCAAGCTTGTACATAGGTTGACCTTGCAGCTTTCCAGATAGCATCTTTCAACATTTTACCAGGATACTTCTTCCTGAAGTTATTATAAAGGTGCCTCACACAGAATCTTTGTTCAACACCTGGCAAAAGTTCATCCATTGCTGGTAGTAGACCCTGAAAATTCACATAAGAATATAATGCATCAATAAAAAAGTGTAATGTGATACTAAAGACATAATTCTGCACAAACAAAATAAACCATGACCTTTTGCTGGTCTGAGATGAATGTGTATGTCAAACACTCTTCTTGACCACCTAGGTCATCAATCAGCAACTGCAAAAACCAGGTCCAGCTATCCCTGTTTTCTCCTTCTACAACTGCAAATGCAACTGGAAGCATCTGGTCATTTGGATCTCTCCCTATTGCAGCTAGAATTTGTCCACCACACAACCCCTTTAAGAAACAACCATCTAGACCAATGATGTGCCTAGATAACTTAAAGCTCTCCTTACATGCTGCAAAGTAAACATACAGCCTTTTGAAATATGGTCTTTGGTCCTCACTACCATCTGGGACTGGATCAACATTAATCTTGATAGTAGACCCTGGGTTAGCTCTTAGCAACTTATGGCAATAATCATAAATCCTTATATAATCCCCTAAGAAAGATCCATCAACCATGTCTCTAGCCTTAAATCTTGCCCTTATAGCCTTAGTCTTGTTAACACCCACATTCCACTTCCTTTGAGCCTTTGCCTTTATGTCCTTAATCTTCATCCTTGGATTGGTTTTCAAAGAGTTTTGAATTCTCTTGCTCAGCCATTTAGTGGTCAACATTTTCACATTATACTCTCTACTGCACTCATGCTTGTCAACCAATTTCCTTAGTTGCCATGTTTCTTCATTTGGCAATTTAGCACAATATGCTTCCCATTGACATCCATCCTTGCATTTAACCATCACCCTCACTTTGTCATTCTTTGTAAACCTCATATTTCTTCCACTTTGCACAACATATGATGTTATAGCTTCCTTGAAGTCATCCTTTGACCTAAAGTACACTCCTACTTCCCACTTATAATCTGCCATGTCCTTCTTCACATTAAACATTGGGTAACTCTTATGTTTAACATCACCTTCTTCACTATCACAGCCACTTTCAAGTTCCTCACTATCATTTGCTATTTCCTCTTCCAAATCATCTTTATCCAACTGTTGTTTGCTTTGTTCCCCCTCTAGATCTTCAAGAAGATCATCCAAATCTTCTTCATCTAAATCATCAAAGCCATCAGATGAATCATCAAATCCCACTTCCATAGCACTCTCATAATTTTCATCAGCACTATCATCTCCACTATCAGTAGTAGACCCATCATTCACCTCACCCACATTGTCCTCATCCCTCACAGTATGTACCTCTTCCCTCACAATAGTCTCTTCATCCCTCACAGTAGTGCAATCTTCCCTCACAGTAGTGCAATCTTCCCTCACAATATTCTCTCCATCCCTCACAGCAGTGCAATCTTCACTCACAATAGTCTCTTCATCCCTCACAACATTGTCATCATCCATCAAAACATTATCTTCTGCCCTCACAACATTATCTTCTGCCATCACAACATTATCTTCTGCCCTCACAACATTATCTTCATCCAGACCAGCAAATTCCTCATTAATTTTTGACATTAACTCTTCTGCTTCAATAGGAATATCAGAAAATTCTGGCTGAGCTACTGTGTGTTGAATATATATGTCAACCTTTAAGTGCACCCTATAAAGATCAGCTATATCTAAGGCTCCTTTATCATCAACTAATTCAAGCATGCCTTCAGTAGGATCTCTGTACCAAATTCTCTCAAACTCTCTATAACCTAATTCCTTAAGAACACCAACAAATTCAAAATAACCCCACGTATCTACATCTATTCTCAACTTTGCAACGTCTCCTCCTTCATACAGACCATTGTTAATATCAACAAATCCACCACTATGGTGAATGGTTAAATTCAGAAACTCGTCCATTACACCTGAAGCAAAGCAAACCCTAAATAAAATTCGTGCTTTAATAACCCTAAATCAGAACAAACAAACCCTAAATTAACAATCCCTGATTTACGAACCCTAAAAGCGGACCCTAAACACGAACCCTAAAAGAGAACCCTAAAAACGAAACCTAGATACGAAACATAAATACGAACCCTAAATGACATACCTGTTGTGATTCAGTGGTGTCAATCCTCGCTATTCCTTCAGATTGCAATGCACAGACGAGAAGGGTACTCAGAGTTTCTTCGAGCTTTTCGTCTTCTATGGACAAGAGAAATGAAGTATTCTGGAAAATGGTACTTAGTGGAAATGAGAAAATAACCCTATAATACTGTATTTGACACATCAACACTCTTAAAATGCCACGTTTATGATAAAATAATGAGACAACTAACAGAACCAAACGGAAGGATAAACGTGGCACCATTTTAAAAGATAAGGGAGTTATGTGAACTTTTTAAAAATTGTGGGACCAAAATGGACCCCGAGTGAAAGTTAAGGGACGAAAAAGGGTATTTTGCCGGTTAAAAAATATGAAAATAGAGACCTAACTGTGGTCTGTGTGATGAAAAAAAAAATATGAAAAATAGCGACCTAAATGTGGTCTGTGTGATGTTAGAAAAATATGAAAAATTAGGTACCAAAAAAATTTACAAAAAAACGCCTTGATTTCACTAAAAAATAGCAAACATATTACATTGGGCCATTGAGGAAACCGATGTTAAAACCTATATATTACATCGGGCCATTGTGGCAACCGATGTTAAAACCAATATATTACATCGGGCCATTGAGGCAACCGATGCTAAATATTAATTGAATATATATTTTCTTTAAATGGATTTTTTTCACATCAGACCTAACATTCAACCGATGTGGTATGTGGATTTTTCACATCGGGCTGTTTTCCGATGTAAAATATCTTTGATTTACTACATCGCTTGGATTTACATCGGACTCAGACCCGATATAAAATGTACTTTTCGCCCGATGTAAAAGATATTTCCTACACTAGTGATTTCAAATTTCAGACTCTATATTCATGTTGCACAAAATATACCAATTTTTTATATGATGATGAATGATATAATTGTACATTATTTGTAATTCTAAATGATTTTGCACTTTTTGATGTCAAAATGCACTAGAATTGTTTGCAAATAAAAGTCTTAATTAAGAACACAAAGAGATTTTGGAAGGGTTTAAGATTTTTTTGTGTTATGATCATAAAGAGTAATGCCATGCAAGGTAGTGCTAAATTAATTTTTGTGCCTGATTTTTCCATATTCTAAAATTTGAAAGGTGTATCTGAACTTAAGAATCTATTTTTTTTTTTTTACATAGAGTGTGTTTGTGATGAAGAGATTTCAATCTCCGATTATGAGAAAAGCCATTTTCAAATTTTTATATTATATAAAAAGTAATTAATTAAATCTATTTTTTTTTAATATTTTATTTGCTTTGGAGTGTCTATGCAGTGTCTAAACAATTGAGTGAGATAGAAAATGTTACAACAACAATCACTTGTAAGAGATATTAAATAATTAAAAACATTATTCAGTTTAGTGATGAGTAGTATTATGCAACGTACTAAAAACACTCACAGAACATTTGAAATTGTTGTGCTAATCATAGAAAAACAATTAATTTGATTGGTAATTTTAAGATTTAATAATTTCTAACTCTATGGTGTCATTCTATTTAATTATATTAACAAAACATTATATAAATAATGTAGTTTGTGAAACGTTTGCATACAATCTGCAGTAGCACACTTGGTTAAATTCTGCTGTTGAATTTCCGGGTTCGATTCCCGGCTGCGGAAAATGATTTTGCCTAATTTTTATTTTATTTAATTAATTTGTATTCATACAAAGTAATAACAGAAAAAGCTATAATTAACTTTACATACTATTGTTTATTCAAATTTGTCACAAACGAAATAACACTTTCAATATTTAAATTTTAAACTTTTTTATCAAACAAAAGAATCATAAGCTACTATACAAGGTTTCCTTCATATTATCATAAAAAAGTCATGATTAAATTTTGTCGTAAGTGTCAATCATCTTTTTACATACATGTTTTTCACACAGATATATAAAGGAGGGGGCTATTACTTTTATTTTATATTTTTTATATTTCCACAATCATCTTTTTATTTACTCAAACCTATTTTTTTCACAATTTTCAGCTATTGACACGAGAATTTTAGTACAATTCTAAATAAAAATAATTTAGACACACGAAAAACTATTTAATACAAAAATATTTGTTATTTAAGTATATTATTTAAAGTTCAAATAAGTGTTAGCGCTTGACAAGTGACACAGTATTATATTTATTTCACATACAAATACAATTGTAAGAGTTTTATAATTATATCACTATTTCAAATGTAAAGTCTTATGTTTTGATTAATTTGAAGTTTTAGTTCTTAGGTAAGAGTTTACACCTCAATTTTAAGATTAAAAAATTGAATCTTTCTAGAAAGAAAAATTTAAAATAGTCATTAATGTCATTTAAATTAATTTTAATTTTAATTTTTCACCTGATTTCAATAGACATGTTTAATGAATAATATTGTTTTGTAACAACATGATATGTATAGTTAGCTAGCTAACTTAAGTATACACTTTAGCTGCATAGTTATAGCTTAGCCTCTTAATATAAATATAAGGATCCAATGTAACAGTAATTACTTTTTACTGCAATAATGAGAAATTTTACTTTACTCTTTCTCTCTTCTTGTGATATCAACATGGTATCAGAGCTCAACTGAGCTCTGGTGACCGTTCCTTTTCCTTTTCTTGCTCGTTCAAGATTCTGCAGTTTCTTCCATCGATTGTTTCCCTCATCTTCTCCAATCGATTTTCTCTGCAATCTTTCTCTTTCTGATTTACCATGGATCACCAGAGCTATGTTGATTTTGCGACGAACTCTACAAATCCCTTTTACCTTCATCCGAATGAAAGCCCAGCCTTGATTCTCGTTGCTCCACCACTGGACAACAAGAACTATCACACCTGGTCTCGCTCGATGCACATCGCGTTGATCTCGAAGAACAAGGAGAAGTTCATCGATGGATCGTTTCCCAAACCTTTCATCACCGATCCTCTGTACGCTCAATGGATTCGTTGCAACACCATGGTGCTCTCATGGATTCAACGATCTATCTCCGATTCCATTGCGAAGTCCGTGTTGTGGATTGATTATGCTTCTGGTGTATGGAAGAATTTACGAATTAGGTTTTCGCAAGGTGATGTTTTTCGCATTTCAGATATCCAAGAAGAACTCTATCGCTTCCGCCAAGGTACACTCGATGTTTCCGAATACTTTACGCAGTTAAAGATGCTTTGGGACGAACTTGAGAATTATCGTCCCCTTCCGTGTTGTACCTGCTCCTTTTCTTGTTCTTGTGGTGCCGTTGATTCTGCCAAAGCGTATCGCGAACAAGACTATGTTATCAGATTCTTGAAAGGCTTGAATGAACGCTTTGCACACTCCAAGTCTCAGATCATGATGATGACACCCTTGCCACACATTGACAAAGCTTTCTCCCTCGTCATTCAACAAGAACGAGAATTGGACTATGCTTCACCCACTGATTCCACAAACACTGAAGTTACAGCTCTTCATGTTGGCACTCCATAAGGCAAACAATCACAACCTTCAAAGGGTAGAGGTTATTCTTCAGCAAAGGGTGCTCATAGGATTTGCACACATTGCGGCCGAACAAACCATACTGTAGATACATGCTTCCAAAAATACTTCCAATGTTCATAACACTGCTCCTCAATCTCAGGCCAACAATACTTCCAATGGTTCGGTATCTACAGATTTTTCTTCAGGATCTTCGTTTGGTTTTACTCAGGAGGAGTTTTAGAGTCTGAAAGCCTTACTCCAGCAATCAAAAACCGCAACAGCTGCAAATTCCATCACCACTTCCCCTCTAGCCATGAACTCTCACACTCCCACGACAATTGGTAAGAATTCTTCCCTCTGGATTTTAGACACAGGAGCCACAGATCACATCACCTCTGATCTTTCAAATTTTTCTTCTTACCATACTATCGTGCCTATATCTATATCCCTGCCAAATGGTTCTCACATAGATGCTTCCATCTCTGGCAATGTTGTAGTTACTCCTAGCCTTACCCTTCACAATGTTCTATTCATTCCCTCTTTTCATGTCAATTTGATATATGTAACTAAACTCACTGATAACATGAATTGTACTCTAAATTTTACTTCCACCATATGTCATATTTTGCAGAACCTTTCGAGGAAAACGATTGGTACAGCTAAGCTGCAAAGAGGCCTTTATATCATAGATACTCATACTCAATTTCCTCAATGTAATTCCCTTACTTCAAATTCTTTTGAAATATGGCATTTTAGGCTAGGACATGCCTCTGATTCATGTATGCATACTTTAGCTAAAAGCTTTCCCATCATTTCTTGTAATAAAAATTCCATGACAGCTTGTGATTCTTGTCATTTAGCTAAACAGAAAAAGCTTCCCTTCCCTACTAGTGTTACTCTTACTCATGCTCCTTTTGATATTCTCCATGTTGATTTATGGGGCCCTTTTGCCACTGAATCTATTCATGGTCACAAGTATTTTCTTACATTAGTAGATGATTATTCTCGTTTTACATGGATCATTTTTCTAAAAACTAAATCTGAAACAAAACAGAGCATTATTCATTTTGTAGCTTCCTTAGAAAACCAATTCAATACTACTTTAAAATGTTTTTGATCAGATAATAGCTCTTAGTTTCTTACCTTAAGCCAGTTTTTCCTATCCAAGGGTATTGCACATCAGAAATCCTGTGTAGAAACACCCCAACAGAATGGGGTGGTTGAGCGCAAACACCAGCATATTCTAAATGTGGCTAGGGCTCTCACCTTTCATTCCAATGTCCCTACAACCTTATGGAACTTTTGTATTAAACATGTTGTGCACTTAATAAACATGATACCTAGCCCACTTCTTCAAAATAAATCTCCTTATGAAATTCTTTTCAAATCTTTTCCTGTCTTAATACATCTGAAATTTTTTGGTTGCTTATATTTTGCAACCACACTCCAAGCTCATAGAACTAAGTTCCAACCTAGGGCTAGAAAGGCTACATTTCTTGGCTTTAAATATGGCACAAAAGGTTATTTGCTTTATGACATGTTATCTCATGAATTGTTTGTTTCTAGAAATGTTGTTTTTTATGAAAGTATTTTTCCCTTTAAGCCTGTTAATCCTCTTGTCCATGAAACCATGCCTAGTCTGTTGGATAATACACCCAATCTTGAGGCAGATTTCTCTCATGTTTCTCTTAATCTCCCTGTCCCTATTGTCACTCCTCTCTCTTCTGCAGCTGGCCCCTCTCCTACTGACACTAGCCTTCCTTCCACTTGCAGCCCCACTTTCATAGACTTTGACCCTAACACTCTTCCTGACACTCCTATCAATGACACATCCCCTGGCCCACCCAGTCCAGCTGTGTCTGATTGTCCCACTGTCCCTGTGCAACCTACCCGAAAATCTACTAGGCCAAAACACCCTCCTTCTTACCTTCAAGACTTTCATTGCAACCTTTTAACTACAACCTCTCAACCTCTTCCAAATATCCCTTATCCTCTCTCCAATTCTCTTTCATACCAAAATTGTTCCCCTACTTACAAAAATTTCTGTTGCACCATTTCTTCTATACCTGAACCAAAGACATACCTTCAAGCCTCCAAACATGATTGCTGGAAAAAGGCTATGCAGGCTGAGATAACTGCTCTTGAAAACAACCAAACTTGGATTCTTGTTGATCTTCCTGCAGGTAAAGTTCCAGTTGGATGCAAATGGGTGTACAAGGTAAAATATCTTGCGGATGGTTCCATAGAGAGATATAAAGCTCGGCTGGTGGCTAAAGGTTACACTCAACTTGAAGGTGTGGACTATTTTGATACCTTCTCCCCTGTTGCAAATATCACTACAGTTAGAGTTCTCCTAGCCATAGCTGCCATCAAACATTGGCATTTGGAGCAGCTTGATGTAAACAACGCTTTTCTCCATGGAGATCTCAATGAGGAAGTATATATGGACCTCCCTCCTGGCTATGGTAATTCTAATCCTTCTAAGGTATGCAAGTTGACAAAATCTCTCTATGGCTTGAAACAAGCCAGTAGACAGTGGCAAGCCAAACTTTCTTCTGCATTACTTACTTTAGGATACACTCAATCTGAAACTGATCACTCACTTTACACAAAACACATTGCACAACACTTCACTGCTCTTTTGGTCTATGTAGATGACATAGTTCTTACAGGAAATTCCCTCCCTGAGATTGCTTCTGTCAAGAAATTTTTGGATCACAAATTTCGCATCAAAGATCTTGGCCAACTTAGATATTTTCTTGGCCTCGAAATTGCTCGATCCACTGCAGGGATATTTCTCAATCAAAGGAAATATGTTTTGGAGTTGCTTGAGGACACAAGTTTTCTTGCAGCTAAACCTGTTTCTACTCCTCTTGATCCCAGTACTAAGCTTACTTCCACTTCTGGTATTCCCTTAGATGATCCTTCATCATACAGGAAGTTAATTGGTCGCCTTTTGTATCTCACTAACACTTGCCCAAACATTTCTTATGCTGTGCAACACCTTAGCCAATTTGTTGCTAATCCTTTTCTGGCTCATTACCAGGTTGCAACTCGTGTTCTACGGTATCTAAAAGCTTTTCCTGCGCACGGTGTGTTCTTCTCCAGTACTAATGCCTTAAAGCTTCACAGTTTTTCAGACTCCGATTGGGCACGTTGCCCAGATTCTAGAAAATCAGTCACCGGTTTCTGTGTGCTCTTAGGTGATTCTCTTCTCTCATGGCGGTCTAAGAAACAAAATACTGTGTCTCGTTCTTCCACTGAGGCAGAATACCGGGCTTTGGCTTCCCTCACATACGAAATTCAGTGGCTTCGTTACTTGTTCGATGACTTTCGCATATCGTTTTCTGAACCTGCATCTGTCTACTGCGATAGCAAGTCTGCTATCTATCTTGCTCACAATGCAACCTTCCACGAATGCAGCAAGCACATAGAGTTGGATTGCCACGTTATTCGCGAGAAGTTGCTATCCAAACTCATTCATCTCCTACCTATCCCCTCAAACTCCCAGCTGGCTGATGTCTTAACTAAGCCTCTACACTCTCCCTTATTCTCTTCTCTTTTGTCCAAGTTAGGATTATGTAATATATACATCCCAACTTGTGGGGAGGTAACAACATGATATGTATAGTTAGCTAGCTAACTTAAGTATACACTTTAGCTGCATAGTTATAGCTTAGCCTCTTAATATAAATATAAGGATCCAATGTAACAGTAATTACTTTTTACTGCAATAATGAGAAATTTTACTTTACTCTTTCTCTCTTCTTGTGATATCAACATTTTGTACGGGTCAAAAGCTTAAATAGTTAAGGTCTGATTCATCTCAAATCCATTTCATTCCATTCAGCTGAAGATGTAAAGTCACTATTCACAAGAGATAAAGTATATTCTCTGATATTTACTTTTAATTAAACTGATCTTAAATCATAAATTGACTTGGTATTGGAGTGTTAACCATGTAGGTCCGCCCCGCATTGTCGTAAAGGAGATCAGTACAACCGTTTCAAGGTTATCAATTTTCCAACTGCGTCTATTTCTGATTCCTGAACAGAACAGTGATGTCGTCTCTGGTAATTGACTTAAGATTCCTATTATTTTCACGATTTCAAATCCAATCTCTGATTTACCAGTTCACGACCTCCTTAGATCACCAAATCAAAAAAGTTCAAAAGCGAACACAAAGTTCTGTCATAGTCGATCTAATCAGTCACTATTTCAACAACGATTAATCATATTCTCAAGTTTGTGATTCCATCGAGAATTTCGCAAAGCAACAGAAGAAAGGATCCTTGGTCCAAATTTGGATCTATGCTAAAAATTGAAAGCAATTTTCTCGAAGATCATGCTGAAGGTTTGCGATCCACCTTCCTGTCAAACGTCACATATACTTCCTGCCATTAACATGGTGTTCACTGTGGCAACATTGAAGATACGACAAGTTCATAGTTACTATCAGACATATATTTGGTGCTGAAGCCCCTTCTATCGGTATCGAAGATGAGTTAAATCACTCTGTCCTTTATAAGTCCTCATGCTTGAGAGAATATGTAGTGATATATTTATTAAAGACTTGCATCAGGGCAATGCGGTGACCGCCTCTATCAGGCGCCCATCTCAGAGAGCCTAAGCATGATTTTCACTCATTAAATAGCTCGCCCTGGTAGGAAAGTGAGGGTGGTGACATGAATACAATATGTGACCATGCAAGGTAATGCAAAATTCGATATGATTATTGGTATGATAACCCTCGTATGCTGAGAAAATTATGGAATGAGTGAGGCTGCTTCCTAGTAGTCGGTCGGGGTTGATATGGTTAGCATAAAATAGGTTGTCATGGCATCTTTAGGAACAATAAAGGAGAGTTTATCTTTGCCTTATTTGAAAATCCCAAAAATACTTCTTCTATTCAATTTGAGTTCAAAGTAGTGACAAGAGCATTCACAATTACATCTAAGAAGAATTTATCTAAACTTTGGATTGAAACAGACCCTCTCATGTAGAAGTGGCAAAACAGGCCGCCTGTCCCATCTTAAGTTCGCCAAAAAAAGAGCAGGACGGGCAAACCCGCCAAGTGGAAATGGGCATAAAAATCTAGCCTTCCCCACCAAGTAGCGAATTGGCGGGCTTGCCCGCCTTTATATTTATTTATTTATAATAGATTAATAGGTTTTTTTACCTTTCAATTAATTTTTCACTTATTTTTTAGAACAAAATTTTTTAATGCATATTTTAAACAAATTTTACTTAAAAAACTGTTGCATATACTCACAAATAAATATATAAAATAAAACTATCAAGAATTGGAATTATTAGAATTAACTAAAAAGGGTGGGCTTAGGACGATACGGATTAAACAAGTAGGCGGGACGGAAATACACTAGAATTCTAAATGATTTTGTGATTTTTGATGTGGAAATACATTAGAATTGTTGTTTGCAAATAAAAGTCTTAATTAAGAACACAAGGAAATTTTGGAAGGGTTTAAGATTTTTTGTGTTATGATCATAAAGAGTACTGCCATGCAAGGTAGTGCAAAATTAATTTTTGTGCCTTATTTTACCATATATTCTAAAATTTGAAAGGTGTATCTGAACTTAAAAATCTAATTTTTTTTACATAGAGTGTGTTTGTGATGAAGAGATTTCAATCTCCGAGAAATGCTATTTTCAGATTTCCATATTAAAAAATAACTAAATTAAATCAATTTTTTTTTATATTTTATTTGCTTTGAAGAAGTGTCTATGCAGTGTCTAAACAATTGAGTGAGATAGAAAATGTTACAACAACAATCACTTCGTAAGAGATATTAAATAATTAAAAACATTATTCAATTTAGTGATGAGAGTATTATGCAACGTACTGAAAACACTCACAGAACATTTGAAATTGTTGTGCTAATCATAGAAAAACAATTAATTTGATTGGTAATTTTAAGATTTAATAGTTTCTAGCTCTATGATGTCATTCTATTTAATTATATTATCAAAACATTATATAAATATAGTAGTTTGTGAAACGTTTGCATACAATCCGCAGTAGCACACTTGGTTAAATTCTGCAGTTGAATTTCCGGGTTCGATTCCCGGCTGCGGAAAATGATTTTGCCTAATTTTTATTTTATTGAATTAATTTGTATTCATACAAAGTAATAACAGAAAAAGCTATAATTAACTTTACATACTATTGTTTATTCAAATTTGTCACAAACGAAATAACACTTTCAATATTTAAATTTTAAACTTTTTTATCAAACAAAAGAATCATAAGCTACTATACAAGGTTTCCTTCATATTATCATAAAAAAGTCATGATTAAATTTTGTCGTAAGTGTCAATCATCTTTTTACATACATGTTTTTCACACAGATATATAAAGGAGGGGGCTATTACTTTTATTTTATATTTTTTATATTTCCACAATCATCTTTTTATTTACTCAAACCTATTTTTTTCACAATTTTCAGCTATTGACACGAGAATTTTAGTACAATTCTAAATAAAAATAATTTAGACACACGAGAAACTATTTAATACAAAAATATTTGTTATTTAAGTATATTATTTAAAGTTCAAATAAGTGTTAGCGCTTGACAAGTGACACAGTAAATTGCATGTTATATTTATTTCACATACAAATACAATTGTAAGAGTTTTATAATTATATCACTATTTCAAATGTAAAGTCTTATGTTTTGATTGATTTGAAGTTTTAGTTCATAGGTAAGAGTTTACATCTCAATTTTAAGATTAAAAAATTGAATCTTTTTAGAAAGAAAAATTTAAAGTAGTTATTAATGTCATTTAAATTAATTTTAATTTTAATTTTTCACTTGATTTCAATAGATATGTTTAATGAATAATATTGTTTTGTGCTGGTCAAAAGTCCAAATAGTTAAGGTCTGATATATCTCAAATCCATTCCATTCAGCTGAAGATGTAAAGTCAGTATTCACAAGAGACAGAGTATATTTTCTGATATTTACTTTTAACTAAACAGATCTAAATCATAAATTGACTTGGTATTGGAGTGTTAACCATGCAAATCCGCCACGCATTGTCGTAAAGGAGATCATCACAACCGTTTCAAGGTTATCAATTCTCCAACTACGTCTATTTTTGATTCCTGAACAGAACAGTGACGTCGTCTCTGGTAATTGACTTCTGATTCCTATGATTTTCACGATTTCAAATCCAATCTCTGATTTACCAGTTCACGACCTCCTTAGATCGCCAAACCAAGAAAGTTCAAAAGCGAACGCAAAGTTCTGTCATAGTCGATCCAATCAGTCACTATTTCAACAACGATTAATCAGATTCTCAAGTTTGTGATTCCATCGAGAATTTCGCAAAGCAACAGAAGAAAGGATCATTGGTTCAGATTCGGATCTATGCTAGAAACTGAAAGCAATTTTCTTGAAGATCATGCTGAAGGTTTGCGACCCGCCTTCCTGTCAAACGTCACATATACTTCCTTCCACTAACGCGGTGTTCACCGCGGCGACATTGAAGATACAACAAGTTCATAGTTACTATCAAACATGTATTTGGTGTTGAAGCCCCTTCTACCGGTATCGAAGATGAGTTAAATCACTCCACCCTTTACAAGTCCTCGTGCTTGAGAAAATATATAGTGATATATTTATTAAAGACTTGCATAGGGCAATGCGGTAACCGCCTCTATTAGGCGCCCATCTCAAAGAGCCTAAGCATGACTTTCACTCACTAAATTGCGCGCCTTGCTAGAAAAGTGAGGGTGGTGACGTGTATTGTAACATCCGTATTTTTCCTTAAATTAATTTAATTAGAATTTAAATTAATTATTGGAATTAATTGGCATTTCTTTGAAAATTATGGAAAATAATATAATTGGGCCTAAGTAGTGTTTAGTAAAAGGAGGGGTGTTACTAATGAGGCCTTTTACTAAAGTTAAGTTTTATTTTTCATAAAAGAAGGAAAAGAGGAAAATTGGAATAGAAGGAGAAAAGAGCAAAAGAAGAGAAGAGAGCAAGAACGTGAAAGTGCAGAAGCAGAGAAAGAGGAAGAATCCAAGAACTTGGCTAAGGTAAGGGGGACTTATCTAATTAGCATCTATTATCGGGTTAGGGGTTGATAATACTGAATAGATGTAGAATTCGGGTCGATTGAGTCATATGATAGATCTAGGGATTGAGTCAAATTGTATGATGTTTGATCCCTATGTTTGAATCCATGATGTTTGTGTTGTTATGATCTCAATTAATGCGTAATTGGTGTATTATGATGTGTATTTCGTGTTGTATGTGCATTCCATTTCCTTAAGTTCGTACTGGTATGAATTGAGTAAGTTTGGAATGTGTAGAATGCTGTTTTCTGCGATTGGGGGTTTCTGAAAATCGCCAGTTCGCGCCGCGTCCCAGGGTTGGTGCCGCGAACTGCTTGGCAGAAGGCGCAGGGAAAATTGATGTACTCAGTACGCGCCGCAGACATTAGTCGCGCCGCGAAGGCGTATTCCCTTTCTCGTTTCGCGCCGCGAACACATGTTTGCGCCGCGAAGTGCTTGGCAGAGATCCAAGGAGTTTTGAGACACTCAGTTCGCGCCGCGAACCTATGTTGGCGCCGCATGCTATTAGTGACAGACCGTTTTTGAAAAGTTTAAAATGCATAACTTTTGAACCGTTGGTCCGTTTGGTGTGCCGTTTGATGATGATGATGATTATGATGAAATGAGTATTTGAAGATGTTACTCATTAGACTTGACGATGGTATAAGTATGTTCATGTATGTTTGCATTCATTCATGTTCATTGATGATGTTGTATCCATGATGATATATTGGATCAGTAAAGGGCATGATTCCCATTGTGTGGAATCTGTGCTGGCAGGGCCGTATCTTGATGATGTTGGATCGGTCATGGGCTATTCCCATTTGATGATGTTGGTACCACATGCATAGTGTCAGTTCATACATATGCATACTTTTATAACATGATTGGATGTATTCCAGTGTTATAATTATTAATGATGTGTTGGTTGATTGTTTTGTGATGATAAAACTTGTCTGAATGTCTGCTTATGAAACAATTGGGTGAACGATGCAGCTATGATGTGTTATTGCTTTATAGCCTTATAACATTTGTTAATTATGATGAGACTCACCCTTACATGTTGTCATTTTCAGATTGAGGATAACGGTTGTTCGACTCGGTGAGGATTAGCTCATGAGTCAGTTATTTAGTTAGCGTCAGGTGTCATGCTCTGATATTTGTAACACTGGGAACGCGATGTTTAGAGTTTATGGTTTATAACTCTGGTTATGTTTTGATGTTTTTGAAGGATAAGTTTTATAGATGTTAGACTTAATCCGTATGATTTGATTTCCACTGTGTTAACATGAAATGTTTTGAATTGATGATGAATACCTCAGTGAATGCATGACATAACTGAACGATGTTTAATTAATTATTGAATTGTGGCACCCTTATTTTCATGTACTCTGAATAAATTCATTAATTGTCGCGGGGTTTAGAAGGGTGTTACATGTATACAATATGTGACCATGCAAGTAGGGGTGAAAATAGGTTAGGCTAGGCTAGGCTTTATAAGGCCTGGGCCTGGCCTATCATAAACTCGAAAGGCCTGAGCCTGGCCTGTGGCCTATAATAGGCTCTCTTTTTTGGCCTGGCCTGGCCTTTTTAAAAGTCTGGCCTGGCCTGAAAGCCTATTTAAAAGCCTATTTTTTATTATGGTTTTCAATTAATCCATATTATTTAAAAAACCTTTTAAGTCGTCCTATATATGCATATATAGGCCGACCTATTTAGCCTTTGTTCCAATATATATGCATATATAGGCTTGCCTATTTAGCCTTTTTCTAATATACATGCAAATATAGACTGATCTATTTAGCCTATTTTTAATATATATGAAAATATAGGTCGGCCTATAAGGCTTCATAGGCTTTTTTAATAGCCTAAGCCTGGCCTATTTTATTAAATAGGCTTTTAAAAAAGCCTAAGCCAGGCCTGGCCTGGCCTTATATAGGCTAGGCCATAGCCCCTGTAGGCCGGCTTGGCCTATTCCCACCCCTACATGCAAGGTAATGCAAAATTCGTTTTTGTGCCTGATTTATCTATATTCTTAAATCTGAAAAGTGTATATGAATTCCAAAATCTAAATTTTTTTTACATGGATAAAATGTGTTTCTTAAAGAGAGATTTCAATCTCCGATTGTGAGAAAATCCCTTTTTTAAATTTCTATATGGTATAAAAAATAACTAATTAAATCAAACTTTGTTATATTTTAGGGTTAAATATATTTTTCATCTCTATAAATATCTCAAATTTTATTTTTAACTCCTATTAAAAAATGATATATTTTAATCCCTACAAAAATTTTATGCATGCGGTTTTAGTCCTTTCTATTTAATAAAATTTTGAGAATTGTTTAATTATCCGTTAACTTTTAAATTTTTGAATATTTTGTTATACTTGTTTAGAATATTGTAAAATGTTTATTTATCAAATTTTATAACTTTTTAAAATGAGAATAATTAAATATGAAATTTAAGATTTTAAAAGATAATGATAAAAGTAATGGAAATCTCGACTTAAAAATCAAGTTTTTAGTTTGTTTTTTTTTTCAAATAACTTTTTATAACGTTCTAAAAGCTCCAAAATAATCATTCACAAGTACATATTGGTTTAACAACAATGATTAAAACTACGTGGATAATAATTTTGTATGAACTAGAACATGTCATTTTTTTTATTGAGACCAAAAATAAAATTTTATAATTTTATAAGAATGAAAAACATATTTAACTCTTTGCTTTGGAGTGTCTGTGCATTGTCTAAGCAATTGAGTGAGATAGAAAATGTTCAGAGAAGATTCACTTGTAAGAGATACTAAATAATTAAAAACATTAATCAATTTAGTGATGAGTAGTATTATTCATTGAAAACACTCATAAAACATTTTAAATTGTTGTGCTAATCATAGAAAAACAATTAATTTGATTGACAATTTTAAGGTTTAATAATTGTTTGCTCTATGATGTCATTCTATTTAATTATACCAAGACAAATTTATATAAATTATATAGTTTGTAAAACTCTTGCATAAATCTGTAGTAGCTCACTTGGTTCATGGCTTAGCTATTGTTTATTCAAATTTGAGAAACTTCTTCCATTGCATATGAAAATCTTGTTTGATCATATCATAGTATCATACCGTCCACAAGTGTGTGTGCAATATTTAGCAAGTTATTCGGATTGGATTTGAGATTTGTCATAGCTTTAATACTTGTCATTCTTTTCTTTTCTTTTGAATCAAAGTCGATTTCAAGAGAAATTGCTTGTCTATGTTTTTTTAAGAAGGAACTAATGGCCTGAGTTACAAAGGAGGAAGAGTATATCCACACATTTCAAAATCTGAATCAAAATCTGGAGATTGAAATCTAGATTGCTTTTGGTAAAAATGGGCCTCACTTCACTGATAAAGTGGTTTTGTTGTAAAATGGACACGTCGTTGCTTTGCACGCCATGGCTAGTTTGATGATAATATATTGTCGTCATTTAATATTGTGGAACCATAAGTCTGTGAGCTGAGTGAGTTAGCTTCAACTGTCTAACAAGCGCTGCTACCCATAGTAATGATGCAGGTAGTGAAAATTTGCTTCACACCTTTTGTACTTAACAGTCAGATATCAGATATACACTGCTCTATAGCAGAAAAATACTGAATGCATAATGCTGCGCGTAATGTTTTTTCGAGATATAAAACATGACCTACATCATAACATGACAATAAAATGCCATATAAGGATCGACGTGATATCTTCTCTATTTTGGCCACGTCCATGTTGAAGTTAAAATATATCAAAAGCTTGAAGGAAAAGACTAACACAATAAGAAGTGATGTCATCACTATCATAAGTTCCAACATCACAAGTATTCAACATATATAGTCACCACATAATGAACTTGCAATAGAACTTGCTAAACAATAACCAATCCACAGTATGTTAGGTTCTAAAACAATAAAATTGGACTTGTGACAGTTTCATCTATGGCAGCATAATATAATAGAACTATTACACGACACAGCGGTAGGTTACCAGAGAATTGAACATCTCGCCACTGTGAGTGATCTTGACAACTTGTCCTTTTTCCAGCCCATAGTAGCTAGCTATGGCATCAGTTCTTAGCATGAGAGGTAGCTAAAAAGAGCAACAAAAATAAGCAAAAATTATTGGTATAATCAATTAAAAAGCTTTGTTTTTACTACGGTATTACGCTTTCAGCGTTAAAATAATCATAATTCTATATGATTCGACACAAACCCTCACCCCTAAAGTTTAACCATAACTTTTCTCACTTTACCTTAACCAGCATTTAATTTTTTTCTCACCTTTACTGAAAGCTACAATTAAAATGAATAATTACTACATAGTGCTAGCTAGTTATAGACAGCCAATAAGCATCTTTACAAACTTTACCTGTTTCGCTTCCACCTTATGCTTCTTGAGCAGTTCTTGCTTCTCATCAGCAGTCAGTATCTCATACTTTGGCTGCAGCACATGCTTTGTTACATTCACCACCAAGTCAGCCAACTACAAACAAAGTACCATGGTGGTATTAGCAGTTGCAAATATTTTTATAAGAATCTTAAATCATGCAATATGAACTTAACAAATTAGGAATCTTATAGATAATGCGTTAAAATAGCTAAGTTACTGCCCTAATACGTAACGTGATCAAAGTAAAAGCTCGAGTCATTTTATATGTGTTCCCTTTCCAGAAAGAGCTATAAGATATGTTCCTAGTTCAACATACTATAAATAAGATTAGAAGAACAACTAACACACTAAAGTAGGTTTATTATATTCTGTACAGCAATATTAAGATTAAAAACTGAACATTTATGGAGGGGCTAACTTACTTTTATAATCTCAACTTTACATTGACAGGTTTCCAAATCTTTACGTGCATACGGAGTCATTTTGCTTTGCACAATAAGTATCAGCCTACTCAGATTTTCTCTGTCAATAATCTGGCTATATATTTCCATCAATGTTTTTTTCTTTATATCTTCATTTCCTCTGAACATAACCTGCACCTGTGCAGCAGAATATCAAAAACAACTTTGTGGATATAAAAAGCTTCGCTCATGCTATGCAATTAGGTAACAAAGGATTATAACACACAAACGGGTAAGTCATTCAGCAGGAGAATATAAGATGCAGCTGATCTTAAATAATAAGTTTTTTAATCATGAAGAATCAGCTTAGTATTTAACAAATTTGTGCATGCCCAATATATAAATTGGAAAGAGATGAAAACAACAGTTAAAAGATAATTCAATTTACCATAACAGTTCTGGTATTATTAACTATAGTAAGATATTTCGTTGAATTGAGTTAGACTGAACTCATATTCTAAGCTTAACTATGAGTATTTATACATTATATGCAGCAAAACTTACAAAATTTTAAAACCACCAAGGTTAGTTATTGCCTTATTGGATCTTGGATGGAGTGGATAGATATATACTATGCACTCTCATTCAATATTCTATAAGCATGTCAAACCATATTGACAAAAAACTCCGGTTGTCTTATACTTTTCATCAATGATTGATTTATTAGCCAAAACAGAATGAATTCTGTAGCAAAATGGATAGAAACCCTGAATATTATTCTACATTATGTCAGAGACTTCTCTAGATACCATTAGATCGTTAACTTTTTTTACCAAAAAAAATATGAACATAAGATAGGGTTACTTTATCTAATATCAATAATCAAGGGTTACTTATCAATAAGAACAATAATGTATAAAAAGTTTTATGAAGGACTGAAGTCTGAAACACACACGAAGATAATAGAAGTGGTTGGTTATATGTAATCACATGTTCAATGTCGTGTTGGTGTCTCAGCATGTGTCAAATAAAACTAGTTGAAAAGTAAAGCAACTAATCAGATTTAGAGGCACATAATCATTGTGAAATTATCCAAATACATCCCCAATTTAGAGGCAAACACCCTCTGCTCTGCCACCGAAACCTTCATATGTTTGAAAAAGTACTCCAAAAACCTCCTAATGTATGAAGCACAGACACTCTGAATACGATACTGATATTGACACATCTTCACAGATAATAATTTATAAAAATAAATAAATTAAATGTAATCATAAGTTTTGGTATAGGTGTCTAACATGGACACCCATAATTTTTTTCTAGAAATGAGTACTACATAGTTCCTAATTCCCACCAAATCACCAATACAGGGCAGGGCCTACAGAAACAAACTCATGCACCCAAACATATTCAAGCAATCCACCTGTATAAATAACTTTTACCTTCTCATTGCAAAAAACTCACCCATCCAAACTTAACTTTAAAAGTAAAAGTTTCCATGTAAAAAATTTGAGTAAGGATTCACTTCATTTCTTTTCCATTACTTGTTTTCTTCTTTACGAATTTCAAAAAAAAAAACGTTGCAATTACCAACTCAACACACCTGGCTTATAAAGCTCAAACATCCTGAACACGACAACGACACCGATATGGCGACACAAGTAAAAATTTGAAAAAATAAATAAATTAAACATAATCATTAGTATCGGTGGTAGTATCCGACACGGACACAAACACATTTTTTTTCCAGAGGTTTCGATGCTAGATATACCTGCAATTGCAGCCTCAAACATAGAAATCAAACACCTTATTTCCACTAAATCACTGTTTGACAAAGTCAAGATCAATTCCTATACAATCCTTAGCGTGTGTATTCACTTATATGGTAATAAAAATTGATTCTGAATAAACTAATTTTGCTTAAAAGTGGATTTAACTTGAGATAATTTTTGTTTGTATATATTAATTTAAATGTGAGTGAAACAAAAAAATATAAAAAATTGCAAAAACTCCAAATCTGAACTTCAAATCATAATCAATATCAAAAGCAAAACTATTCCAACTCCATAACACAAATTTTTCTTTCACCAAAAGTTTCCCATAATAATAAAAAAAAAAAAAACTATGAAAAACAATTTCCTAAGAGAAACTTATTTTAAATAGCTCTAAATTTATTTTCTTATTCACATTGTTTCAGAAACTAGTAACAAATACATTAACAACTCTTATAGATAAATATATCCTTTTCGGGTAATAACCATGCCCTAATTTCACACACAAAATCAATCACAAACTCAACTTCAACTCACAATCGAAACCACTACGCAACCGGAACAGCGAAACTAGCTATAATCGTAAATTGTAAACAAGTATAGAAACCTGAACAATCGTTACGATTTTGAATCGTGATCAAAACAGAGTTGATATATAACTACGTACCTTGTTGGAGGGGTTATTGCGATGGGAAGTGATCAAACCGAGGCTTTCAGGTTTCGGATACTGTCCGAAGCGTGAACGGAACTCGGGGAGAGTGAGAGTGAGGTCAGATTCGGAGACATTGTAGCCTCTGTCACGGAGCATTTCCATCAAGGTTCTTCTGCATTCGAAGTAGCGGATGCTTTCGATGGTTCCTTCGTGGCGGAGACGGACCATGCACTCGCTCGCCATTTTTGGGGGAAATGTTGCAGAGTTTTTTTTTTGGTAGGGAATGGAACAGAGAAATGGAGAAGGTGGAACGACGGTAGAAGACGTGTGTGAGAAGCGTGCTACGAGCATATATAGTAGTACTACCCTTTCCGTTACGATCTTTTTGTCGTTTTCGTGAATATTTTGAATAAAATAAAAATTAATTAATACTAGTGTTTATTAAGGGCATAAATATTAAATACCAAGTGATAATTGTCTTGCTTATATTTTGGTTCAAAGGAGGGGAGGGGAATAGAGGGTAAGGGGGGAGGGAATTTAACTAAATATATGTTTGGTTCAAAGAAGGGGATGGGAGGAGTTTTTAACAACATGTATGTTTGGTTCACAAGGTGGTGGGAGGGATTTTAAAATTAAATTACCTTTTTATCCTTATAAATATTGTTATTTGTACTTCGTAAAAATAATTCTAAATAACAATAGTATTGAGTAAATTTCCCCAAATAAAAACTTGTTCATTTATAAATTATACTATAATAATAAACAACATCACACATTAGTTGAACTATAGATCTTCAACGCAAATCAAACATTATCTAATCTTGATGATTCATCTAACCCAATATGTGATTGCATGCGAACATTCCAAAAATCAAACAACTGCTATTTTTTTAAACATCACCACACTTCTTCTCCTTATGCTTCAATATGAGATTGCATGCGAACATTCCAAAAATCATAATACCATAGAATAAAAAAGGCTGCTTATCACTACAATTGTCTCTAAAAAGTGTTAATCAAAAGGAGGGTAGTGAAAAACATGTAGATAATATGATATAAAGGGAATGAGGTAATGAGACTTAAATGTCACATCAATCAAATATTAAATAATAACTAAGAAATGGAAAAACATAACATATGATACACCACTTCAAATAGGAGATAGGTGTGCACAAAGATGATGGAACAATAAATATCCTTTTAAAACATAAAAATATGTCAATCTCCTTATAATGAAGTAATGGAAAAGATCACATAACACAGAATATAGTATTCAACATGCCTAAGAAGTACTTTTCACTTATACAAAACTAAATAAGGATTCCTTAACTTAACGAGAGGTCGGAGTAAAGCATCACGTCGTCACTGACCCCATTCCTATGGGTACTCTTGAAGTAGTAAAAATTTTAAAACACTACACCCCTATACCAAACCTCGTGTTTGGGGGATGATGGACCAAAATATTACTCTTAAACACTACGTCCCTACCAGGCCTCATACTTGAGAAATGGGGAACTGAAATAATTCATTTAAGTTCCTCATTCCCAGGGGAGGAGCCAAGGCCCAGCTAGCCCGGGCAGGCGCCCGGGCTCAACCCCTATTTTCTTTGTACTCCCCCAATTTAATAGTTGATTTTTAGACAAAATAAGGGGAAAAATTAAGGGCAAAATTAGTAAAAATAGGATGTGAAAATTAAAACAGAT
The DNA here is from genome assembly GCF_029867415.1 of Vicia villosa. Lineage (NCBI taxonomy): Eukaryota > Viridiplantae > Streptophyta > Magnoliopsida > Fabales > Fabaceae > Vicia > Vicia villosa. The sequence continues at coordinate 203,260,658 of NC_081182.1, forward strand.
CAATAATCAATGGTGTAAAGTTTTTGCCCAGGATGCATAAAATTTCTGGCTCCGCCACTGCTCATTCCTGTTAAGTCTCATGTTTGGAGGGGCAAGAGATATATATTAATCTAAAGAGTCACAAACCCAACCTCAGACAACAAAGCATAAGCTAGAATCCCAATATTAATGGCTCGTTGTGCCATTCATATTAAGCTCATTATAAAGATAGACTAAGATAGAAAGTTAGATTAGTCATCACTTTTCTAATGGACCATTGTCCGATTTAGAACCATGTGATCCAAATTCGAAAGGGCGATAATTCCCAAAAACGGTTACCTTGCCTAAATAAAAAAGTTTTCTACCTCCATGTCAAAGATTGTCGGGAGGAAGAAGCGTTCAATGACAATCCACTTACACTTCTTCATCAATTATAACGAAAGTGTTATCAATCATTACCCATAATAATTGGTCATTGGACATAAATACGAGTCCTTTATAAATAGATGGTTCAGCATGAACCCAAAATCAGTTGATTTTTATCCTTACACAAACAATATATCTCCTATTAGGTGGTTTTCAATGTCCTAGTCACAAGTACATTGCTGACAAAACTCCATCGATTTCATCAAGAACATTTATAATTATATCTTAAAAATAATTATAATTAAATTTTTTACTTAACTTGATAATTATTTAAATTTAATTTTAGAAGAAAATAAATTGAATAAGATAAAGATAGCTAGAATCATATTTATAGATTTGTTACTTCTTCTGTCTCACAATGGTGATTCATTTGATCATTTCACACCTATTAAGAAAAATGTACAAAAGTAAGAGAGAATAATGTTTTTACTATAATACTTTTCATCATGTATTGAGAATAGGTGTGGAAATAGGCTAGATTAGGCTAGGCTTTATAAGGTCTAGATCTAGCCTATGATAAACTTAAAAGGCTTGAGTCTGGCCTATGGCCTATTATAGGCTTTTTTTGGCATGACCTGGCATTTTTAAAAGTCTGGTCCGGCCTGAAAGCCTATTTAAAAGTCTGTTTCTCATTAAGGTTTTCAATTTATCCATATTATTTAATAAACCTTATAGGTCGACATATCTATGCATATATAGGCCGACCTATTTATCCTTTGTTCTAATATATATATATATATATATATATATATATATATATATATATATATATATATATATATATATATATATATATATATATATATATATATATATAGGCCAACTTATTTAATCTATTTTTAATATATATGAAAATATAGGTCGGCCTATAAGGCTTCATAGGTTTTTTAATAGCCTAAGTATGGCCTATTTAATTAAATAAGCTTTTAAAAAGGCCTAAGTCTGGATTTTTTATTAAATAGGCCTGGTCTAACTTGGCTTTAAATATACTAGGCTATAGACCCTTTTAGGTCGGGCTGACATATTCCTACCCCTAATTGGGAATAATAATTTTTTTATTAATTAGAGGGTAAGGAAGGGAGACAGATCTCAATGTCATGATAAAAGGAGCGGGGACGGGCGTTAGAGAAAGCTGGTAAAAATTATGAGTAGACGCCAGTTCACTTGGCGTATACATGACGTGGTGCCATCCCATTTGGCGCATGCATATAAAATTAGGAGCATGCGGCAAATGAACTGGCACATGAGTTTATATGAGTTTTCTATAAATAAGTCTCCTATCTTCCACCATTCTTCACACACCAACTCTGTTTCTACTATCTTCTTTCAAATTTGTTTCTTCATGACATTTTAAATGATTTTCAAAAGAGATGGATATGTTATTTTTTCGGCTGTGAAACTCCAAGTTAAAATGAAATTTTGGAACTTCCATCTGATGGACCATCTTAAGAGGTTCTTTGATGGGTTTGTTAGACGGGGATATCCAAGATGGCGAATTCATTAGAAGAATTTCAAAGACTTCGAACAACCACCTCACTTGCATTGAAAAATCTCAACGTTGATGGGAGGAGGTCAAAAATGACACTGATGATGATGCATGGAGATGATGAAATTGTTTTGACAATTTTAATTTCTTAGATGTGATGATGTTGTGTTATGTATTGTAATTTCATGTTAAGAAGATTTCGATTAGTTGTAACCAAGATGACTAATGAAAAAAGCTACGTTCAGATCTAAAAATATATTACATGGTGTGTGTCATCTTTTTATGTTGTTGAGCTCGTAGCACGATTGGGATAATTTTTTGGTTGTGCCCGACTTGACGACATACACTACACGTTCTCTCTAGCTTGTCAGTCACGTCCATTTCAGTTGTAATATGCTTACTTTTGGGACGACCCTTTTTATTCCTTCGCATTTGGTCGTTGTGCCAAACAATTTCCCCTTCATACACAGGACAATAATCCGCTTTTGCTACCATTAAAAAGTCGTTATTGTATACACTGAGCAAAGTTTCGGCCTTGTAAGCGGGAGATAGAAGCGATAATGCATCTTGATGAGCATACGCACATGCCACAACGACATGGGAGCATGGCATACAAAAGGCTTGAAACTTTCCACAATTGCACCAATGAGATGCCAGTAGAATCCTATACTTTTGTCTTAGCAACCCCTCGTTGTGGTCAATCGTCTCTTTAACAATGAACTTATGGTTATGACGGACGAATATGGTAACAATATGGGTGTTGGCTTTGGCACTTTCTTCCTTCATAAATTTCATGCAGATTTTTTCCTTTTGATTTCACCAGAGCGGTTACATGGAGGTTTTGTATGTCTTTGAAGTCATTGTTCATTGATTCAACAATATTCGTGGTCATGTGGCCCCATCGTTGTCCATTTTCATATGACATCGTCCATTTATCAACTGGAAGATTATCAACCCAACTCCCTGCATCAGGATTTAACAACCTGATCTCATTGCGATATTCTTTGAATGAAGGTTGAGTTAATGCATATCCAGGGTTCACAAGAGTTTGCCGAAGAGCCCTGTCTTTCATCTCCCGCGTGAAATTTTGTGCGATATGTCTAATGCAGTAAACATGAGTAGAAAAGGGTCGTGCCAGCCATTAACAGGATTGTTGTATGCACTCTCAATAGAAGCATGTCTATCGAAAATTACACAAAGACCATATTGCAGAGCGAAGTGTGTTTTGAGATTCTTGAGAAAGAAACTCCAACCTCCATCAGTATCCCCTTCCACTAGAGCGAATGCAATTGGGAAAATGTTATTGGTGCCAACTTGTGCCACTGCCATCATTAACGTACGTTTATAGTTCCCGTACAACCACATTCCGTCTACTTGAATAACAGGTTTGCATAACACAAACCCTCTGATGCAAGGTTGAAACGCCTAGAACAGTCGATGGAGTATTCCATTTCCATTGACACAAGTGTCGTCTGGGGCATACGCCGACAATGTTTCCATAAGAGAAACAGTATCAGGAGCATATGTGCGAAGTGCATGCAAGTAGTGCGGAAGTTCTTTATATGATTCATCCTAGTTTTCGTATAATTTTTCAATCGCCTTTGTCTTTGCTAACCATGCCTTTTGGTACAAAGGAGTATAATTGTAAATAGAGGTGATGTGAGAGATTATGATACTCACCTTCAATGATGGATCATTGCTTGCGAGCGGTAAGATTTCTTGATATATAAGATCATAACTTAGTTTACGATGATCTTCTATTTGATTTGTTGTAACATAAGTATGTTTTTGCGAAATAGAACCGATCACCCAGGAATCGTTTCTCAACCTGTATGATGTTGCCAGCCTAAACATATAATCCTCATTCGCACACATAATTTTGTACTTCTCTGTATTTGTTCGTTTGACTCTAAAATTAACAGATTTCACCATATGTAACTTTTAATAGCTCGCACGCAGTCATCTTTTGAACGAAATTTGTCTCCCTCTTTTAACTATTCATCTAACTCCACAGTTTGGTTGTAGAATATATCTGTTGGTGGCTCATCTTCGTCCAGATTAAAGTTTGTCATGTGCATAGGTGGTTTGTACACATGTGTTGAGGGTAGTGGGCCTTAATCTTCGTATTTATTTTATTTTATTTATATTTATTTATTTATTTTATATCGAGATTTCACATCCATTTACACACTAACATCGCTCCCGACGAGTTGATTGTGCCATATTTAAATGTGTGTGAAACAAAAATATATATAAAAAACTCCAAATCTCAACTTCAAATTATACTCAATTTCAAAGCCAAAACTATTTGAATTCCACAACACAAAGTTTTCTTTCACCAAAAGTTTACAATAATAAAAATAGGATTTAATGGAAAGACACCGACAGTGTAAATCATAATATTCCAAAAAATCATAATATTCACCATAGAATAAAGGAGACTACTTGTTGCTACAGTCGTCTCTAAAAAGTGTTAATCAAAAGGAGGGTAGTGAAAAACATGTAGATAATATGATATAAAAGGAAGGAGGTGATGTGACTTAAATGTCTCATCATTCAAATATTAAATAATGACTAGGAAATGGAAAAATATAACATACACGATACACCACTTCAAATAGGAGATAGGTGTGCACAAAGATGATAGCACAATAAATACCCCTTAAAAACATAAAAATATGGCAATCTCCTCATAATGAAGTAATGGAAAAGATCACATAACATAGAATATAGTCTTCAACATTCTTAACAAGTACTTCTCATTTATAAAAAAACCAAATAAGGATTCCTTAACTTAACGAGAGGTCGGAGTAAAGCACCACGTCGTCACCGGCCCCATTCCTAAAGGTAAATTTAAAATAGTAAAACTTTTAAAACACTGCATCCTTATACCAAACCTCGTGTTTAGGGGGCTGATGGACCAAAATATTACTCTTAAACACTGCGTCCCTACCAGGCCTTGTGCTTGAAAAATGGGAAATTGAAATAATTCTTTTAAGTTCCTCATTCCTATTAATTATCATGTTTGGAGGGCAAGAGGAACAAAGCATAAGCTTGAGCTATATATATAAATATAAAGAGTCATGAACCCGACCTCGGGCAACAAAGCATAAGCTTGAACCCCAATACTAATGGCTCATCGTGCCACTCATATTAGGCTTATTACAAAGCTAGACTAAGATAGAAAGTTAGATTAGTCATCACTTTTCTAATGGACCATTGTCCGATTTGAGAACCATGTGATCCAAATTCGAAAGGGCGATAATTACCAAAAACGGTTGCCTTGCCTAAATAAAAAAGTTTTCTACCTCCATGTCAAAGATTGTCGGGAGGAAGAAGCGTTCAATGACAATCCACTTACACTTCTTCATCAATTATAACGAAAGTGTTATCAATCATTACCCATATTAATTGATCACTGGACATAAATACGAGTCCTCTATAAATAGATGGTTCAGCATGAACCAAAAATCAGTTGATTTTTATCCTTACACAAACAATATATCTCATATTTGGTTTCTAATTTACGGTACCCAATGTCCTAATCACTAGTACATTGCTAACAATACTCCATTGTTTTCATCAAGGGCATTTATAATTTTATCTTTTAAATAATTATAATTAAATTTTTTACTTAACTTATACTTATTTAAATTTAATTTTAGAAGTAAATAAATTGAATAAGATAAAGATAGCTAGAATTATATCTATATATTTGTTACTTCTTATGTCCCACAATGAGTGATTCATTTGATTGTTTCACACCTATAAAGAAAAATGTACAAAAGTAAAAGAGAAAATAATGTTTTCACTATAATGCTTTTTATCATGTATTGGGAATAGGGGTGAGAATATGCTAGATTAGGCTAGGCTGTAGAAGGCATGAGTTTGGCCTATGATAAACTTAAAAGGTCTTAACCTGACCTATGGCCTATTATAGGCTTCTTTTTTCTTTGTCTAACCTGACATTTTTAAAAGTCTGGTCTGACCTAAAAGTCTATTTAAAAGTCTGTTTTTCATTAAGGTTTTCAATTAATTCATATTATTTAAAAAACCTTATAGACTGACCTATTTAACCTCTGTTCTAATATATATTACTAATGGTATGTCTTATGACACTATAATTACATTCTTTCATTTGTGTGAAAACCTTAAACGACATTCATTTTAAAACAGAAGAAAAAATGTTATTGAATTATATGAATTAGGATTTGACACCCAATATTAAACCTTCAACTTCTATAACATTTTATAATAAAAAATTAGTTGATATATAACTATGGCAACGAAAGCTCTCATTAAGTAGATTTTTTTATTAAAAAAAAGTGTTTTTAAATTTTTTGAATAACTAATATATTTTAGGCAATATATAGACCAAATACATTAATTATCTGAGAAACCTAAAAACCAAACTTTTTCTTACAAATATGACCAGAAGGAGGATATGTTTAAGAATGTCTAAGCTATCTAAGATCATGCATTCGTTATCCGAAGATAACTTAAAATTGTAAGTATATCAACTTTAAAACCTTATGTAAACGGATCATATAACTTATAAGCGTAAGTATACCAACTTACCTAATGTAAACGGATCCTATAACTTAAAGTGTAAGTATACCAACTTTAAAATCTGATGTAAACGGATCCTCGACTCTCTAGATACACGCCCGTCCATCATATTTGTTTACAATTATTTACATTTTTCGATTTCCTAATATAAGTTAAGTTCAATCCCTTGACCATTCTCCTCATGGCTTTCATTGTCATCATCCATCAACTATTGATAGAATCTTCAAAGTCAAACAGAAAATGCAGCACCAACTTCATCCAAACTATATATGGATTAGCCATGGGCCTATTAAGCTCATAGACTCTAAGCAAGGAGGAAAACAACTTAATGTAGGCATATTTTTGCACTACATTATTAGAAAGCCAGCAATAATCTTTTTTACCTTCAAAAGCATGGCAAGTAATCAATGTGAAATGAGGTGATAAACTGAGTAAACTCTCCATATATGACAGTCACCCTGAAAATTAAAGTAATTGAGATGAAGACATATATTATGACACCTGTTATATCTCTGTTGAACAGAGTTTTTGGATGAAACCAAAGAGTATTCTTATTATTAAGACCTAAGAAGCAAGAGAGTCATTTTTATGTGAGCAATATGAGTAAATTAATCATAAGTTTATGGCTTTATCTCAAATGGTAACACACAAATCATCATTCCAGATAAAGGACAAGTTTGGCCAGTGGTACATGCAAAAATATGACACAAACTTTAAAGCATGGTTTAAGTCAGGCAGCGCAGCCATTATTAATTTGATACGAGTGGCTTTGCTGCAAATATTTAATGTAGCTATGACTAAAACAACTTAGCACTGGCGACCTTAAGTATGGTCAGATAAAAGGATACACATCTCATGTTTTAAAACAGGTGAAACATAAATATTACTGATAAGTGATAACATGCAAATATGAAACTGGTTCTCGGGAATCTACATTGGTACTTGAGCTTGGTTATATGATCCAGAAGGCTGACAATAAAATAAAACATTTGAATTACCAGTAAATTCTCATATAAAAATTAAACTAGGAAAGCATTGCAATAAGAACTGTAGGAATAAATAATTACCTTCTCGTTCTGCATAACCTCTTTCTTCATTGAGAGGCTTCAAACTCCTGAGGGTTAGATGGATTCTCTGAAGTTATGCTGAGACTGTTTTTAACTTGATTCATAGGCTGGACCACAAAAGATGGACAGGTATTCTCCAACCCAAGTGGAGAAAACTGTTGATTACATCTCAAGTTCTCCTCTTGTAAGCATCTCATGGAGAAGTCTACTTGGTCAGCTGCTTTGCTTTCACATTGCACCTTAGTTGAAATGGGCGACTCCAGTTTGTCAGAATAATTTCCTGTTAACTCCACAGGCCTATGAAAGAGTAAACGAGCCACAGTTCGATCAATGGAATTTGTCTCTGTTTCAACATCAGGCATCCTGGCATATCTGTGATACCAACATGGTTCATTAAGTAAAAATAGCTGTTAAATGATGGAACCACAGATTAAGGAATATAGAATAACATCATTATTAGATGAAAAATGAGCTAAAGCTCTTGCAACAGTAAAATGAAAGATAGAAGTTTAGAAGGGAATGAAACCCAATCTACCCCCGAGCCAAGCTCCTCGGAGATGGAGAAAACTCTATCTGCCTAACCATAATGGTTCATTGAATAATCCTTGTATAATCAGCACAATTCACCCACCTCATTATTTATACTACTAAGGCATAACAAACTTGCCAACTAAGAGCCTACCTCACTCCTTATTACATTTTTTTCCTTATCAACCCTAATTCGGGTTTCTATCATTAAACATCTTGACAGGGCAATCAAGGTGAAGGTAATATACATTACAAAAAATGTTGGAATCGATTGTTTTTGAAAGGCAAATACACGTAACAGTTTTACGGGATAAAATGTCGTTCTCTCAAATAAGATAACTAGGAAACCAAAGTCCTACTTAAGTCATGATAAGTGATCATTTAAATAACCAAGGCCATGTCTATTCTGCACAGCACCAACCAATAATTTACATGGCCTGGCTAACAAGAAGTCATCTAAGTTAAACCTACTCTAATCTAAGTGGTTGTGATTGAATGTAACCATGTTGTGAGATTACCGAATCAACTTTATAGGTATGTATATCCAAATGACTTTTTAGTCCCTGTAGTAAACAACGTTTCCAGTTTAGACCCCAAAAAAATCCTTGTCGATTTTATTCCCATGATATATATTGTTTGGGTTTAGTTCCAAACTTACTTTTTATTCTTGTTTTTACTTTTATTTTTTTAGTCCTTACTCCGCATACTAAACGAATATGGTTCATGTATTACCGGGGGAGCGATTCAATATGGACAAATATTACGGGACTCAGATCAAAATTAAGAGGACCAAAAACAACTATTCCTAAATTTCATGAACTCAAACCAACGGAAATTTTTAAAGGAACAATAGTCGAAATTGATGTATTACAAAGAATAAAAAGTTGTTAAAGCCAATTTATTATTTTAGCTCTTTCCTCTGTTTCCCAACATTTTCTCACACTTCATAAGAGTTTCACTTGGTTCTCCAATACCTTATAGTACTCATTTTTTAGCTTTTGGAGCTGTCCATCATAGATAAAATAATAATACTGAATTCATAATAATAAGTGTGTTACTTATAAACAAAAATTAAGCAGTCATGGCAATTAAAGTAGTGGCATATTACTCTAACTTTTCTAACCTGTTCTGGCTACTGCTTTCTTCTTTTGCAAAAAAATCACACTCCTCTTTGTTATTGTTGTTTGTACTGCTTGTGTCACTAGCATAATGCCTTTTCTTTGCACTTTGTGACAGCCGAAACAAACTATCTCTGATGCAGACTCTTGTTTTGACATCTAACTGTAGAAAAAGTTTGCCTCGGGATTGAAGCCATGTCCAAATTAGTGTACAACAAAATAATTTTACTGCAAGCATACATAAGCAAGTTGCAACTCAACAATACCTTTGATATAACGTCCTGAATCCTGTACAGTATGGTTTCTTCAACAAAATCATCATCAATTGCCAGAGATATTGTATTAGAATCACCTTGTTCAATTGGAGGAAGAGTTCTTAAATCTTCAATTTTAGGATCAGTACCATCGCTAAGATGACTTTGAATTTCTGGGGGGCCTTTTTGAGCGACAGATTTACTAGTGCTAGGAACTTGGTGGCCCAGTACTTGCTGCTGTTTCTGAATAGCAAGCATTGCTTGCATTTGCTGCCGCCGCCTCAATTTTTCAATTTTCTCCTGAGGAGTCATAGTTTGAGGATTGACTGAGCCGGCATAACTTTTCAAAGGATTCACCGAACCAGGAGATGTTTCATACCCAGAGAGCACAGACTGATGCCTAAGATTTCCCGACTGAATCTGTGACATCATTGGCATAACAGGATATGCATTAGTAAGGTTACCATACACAGAAGGAGCAGCATATGGATTTATGATGTTCTGATATAGTGTTTCAGGTCCTTGGAGTTGCTTCCGTTGCCCAAGAATTGAAGACGGGAAAGATTGTAAGACAGAAGGTGTCAATTGATTCTCATATTGTCTTGCCGATGTTGCTGAAGAAGACCAATTACCATAATAATCCTGTAAATCTTTCCCTTCTTGTTTTATCTGTGCTTTTTTCTGGATTTCCAACTGATTCCTTTGCCTAAAACTCTGCATATATATAAAATAACAAAATAAATCTTTTGATGGATTTGAGAAGGATACAGGTGAAATCCTTGGCACATGATTATGTAAAGGTGTGGAACCATTTAGAGAAAATCATGCAAATTAAATCAAACAGATTGCACAAAGAAGGATACAACAAAAATAGTGCTTCCTTAAGAAACTAAAATGCAACTAGAAACTTTTAAATATATAGAGTCAGAGAGAGAAGAAATAATATTTCCTAACATATCGGGACCATGTAGTCTATAGGACAAAATGAAAAATTTATTTGTTCCACTATACAAATAGAGAACTCAATAATGGACTGTCGTTGAAAATTACTTGACATACCTGCTGCCCCTTTCCAGTAAGCTTAATTCTATCTCCAGCACATTCCACATTATCAGTTGTGTGTGAATTTTGTATGCTTTGATATGCAGCAGGACCAGAAATCTTATCGTAACTAAGGGAAAATGATTGGTCACTAGAATGAATGTATTCTTCTTTGATTTCAAAATGCTCTGATCTATTCCTTAAAGCATCGGTGGGATTTGGTGCGTCCAATGATGCTGGTGCTTGATCGTTACTCACATCTTTAGCAGACCAAAGCTCATCAGAATTATCAAGACTTGCATGGCCAAATATAGGGTCATCATTGCTGCAAAATCATCACTTGTGAGAATATTCAGTCACATAGATGCCATTGTAAAATAGAAAGACTAACAACTATAGTCTATAAGGATAGATGCATGTCTGCTATTGTTTACTTTTACTCAGGAACTTCAGTACTTCTTCCCAATGTTGCCCATTGCGTGCACATATGATGAAAGCCAATGGGAAGTAAAACTACCCACTGACAGTCATCAAAGTTCAAAAATTAGAAACATGAAGCCCTGTTTCCTATTTTAAAGAGTAAAGGTGTTCCAAAATTTAAAATCAGAATCATCCCTTTTTTACTTTGAATAATTTTACTCCATTATCTCAGCTACAACTGCATAGCTGCAAATAAGTTTCAAGGAATAGATTTGAAGGGACTTAAACTAAGATGGATCCGTTTGTAAACAACTCTGAAAAGTGGTGAATACAGAAGCTAGGTTAACGGGAGAGTTTAATCCATTTTAGATTTCGGAAATTCTGGCAAAAAACAATACAAAGAAATCCATGACAATTCTGATCATAATGCTACAATGCTGGCAGACATATGCTTGTATCAGATCAGATACAGAATAATATAGATAATCTACTTTACCTGAAAATTCGATCAAGGTCATCAAAACTTCCTATGTTAGCCCAGTCGTAATCAACAAAATCACCTTGTTCTTTCCCTTCGTCAGCATTTTGAAAAAATTCAGCATCATTTTCATGATGTGTGGTCTCTTCTGTCAAACATTTATACAATTAGGAATGGAAAAATATAGCTAATAGCATGCATGTTCATTATTTTTCATATTATGACGGTGGGATGCAAGCACAAAAAAACATCAGCAGACAGATGCCTGCACAAACAAAAACGCATAGACAAATATGAGACAAGCTATCTGCTAATAATTCCAGCAATTAGCAATTTTATCACCTCTTCATGTACTGAGTTTGCTAAGTTCACCTTGAGTTTTAGATGGGTCATTTCCCAGAGAACCCTGGTCAATTTTAGTTGCACTGGATAAAGACAAGTCCGACCATGAGCTTTCTCCATATCCTGTGGCAAGTAGTCTTCCACTATTATCAAGGTTTGAACTGCTTCCTGGTTTAATGTGAAAATCAGTTTTCGTTTCAGGTTGCTTCCGCTTGGTAAGCTTACACGCAGCTGGTTCCTGATTCACTTCTTTCTTGTTTCTAAGATCTTCACTTCTCTCCGGAAAAGGAACAATATGGTCATCACTCTCACCTCCCTCATCCCATATTATATTAGCAAGCTGAAAATTTTCCATTATAAAACACTACTATTATTGAGTGCGGAAGTAAGAAAATAAGAGTACCCTTTAGAGGCTGATAGGCGCAAAATAAGTAGGCAAAAGGAAGAAGGGAAATGCATGAAGAACGAGGATTAGACAATATAAAATTCTACATGAACTTTATAACCAGGTAAACATAAATTGAGAAAGAAAAGAGATGAAATATATGAAGGGTTTTGTGCGTCTGAATATTACAAATGAGAGCCATAATAAGTATAGGTATTCATAATTACCCCCAATTGTAATAATTACGAAGAATCATTTCGGAATTATTTAATTTACATTATTTCTAACACTACCCCTCAAGTTGTGCGCCAAGCTTATTACATACGTAACTAATTCGAGGACCTCAATGACACCTCCCAAATGATCATTGAAATTTACGAAGGAACCTTATATTTTAGAATTATTCTATTTACATTATTTCAAACACTATCCCTCAAGTTGTGTGCCAAGCTTGTTACATACGTAACTAGTTCGAGGACCTCGATGACTGAATAAAAACCCTCCCAGTTGATCATTGAAATTTACGAGGGAACCTCGATTCTTTAAAAAACTGTTTGAGCCAAATAAGTTCATAGGTGGTTTGAGGCTATCGCTTGATAGCATTATGCTTCTTCCTTTACCAAAAGATCAAATTATCACGAATAGAAATGCAACAACTCACATTCCAAGATATATTAAGGGAGCTCTGGGAAAAAGTCTATTTTATGAAGACAAAAATCATACATGACAGGTGCGATGTTCTAGCTGCAATTACATAGAACCAGCCAAAATTACCCTATTCACATTAATACATTATTTCTAACAGCACTATTTCTATAATTCAAAAGACGACAATATGTTTTAGCTAACAAAGGATTCATCAAATTTATTGTTTACTTCAGTGAAATACTAAGCTGTTTCCATACCTCATTAAGATTTGTCAACTTGCTACGACTTACCGAATATAGTGGAAGCTGGACTCGATTGCTAGCATAAAATATTGATGCTCTTAACCTTAGGATCTTGTCCCTTTACCTTCTACCAAAACTATTGTTGGTTGCCAATTGGTCTTGAGGAAAAGTTGACTGAATAAGCAAGGTGTGCAGATTAAGGAGCTTCACAAAAGTGTCGGTCTCCTAGGATACAGGTAAAGTTACACTCTTTCTCAAACATTCACAAAAATTGATCAATCAAGAATAACCGTCCTAAAAGTATCAATCCCCCAATATTGTATAGATAACCTAGGAAAGTTAGAGAAGCCTTTTCTTTCATCCAAAAATCCAAACTCTCCCAACAAACATAGCCAAGGTGGAAATTAAGAATCCAGTAACACTCTGTAACAGACATGTTTCCTTGTTAGGTGTTGAAATTTTTGTTTTTAAGTCATAGCTGGTAGAGAATTCCTACTTCAAGGAAAAAGTTGGTAAAGATTATCACAATCATTGAGTTCCACAACCAGACACAAAAATGAGTCTTCATCATCCAAACGCGCAAACTCTGGGTCATTCTTCTTTGGAGCATTTCCCTTTAATATGATCAAACTTTCTACGACCCTTGAGATTCATGCAAATATGCTGAGCCCACTGCAATTTCCTTTAGGGCTGTATGAATCATGAAGAGTAGGAAAAGCATTCCAGGTACCGAAAAAGTACTACATATCAGGTAATATGACCTGGATTCTCCCTGAGTAAACCCTTTCATAAAACACTTGCTTACTGACTTTTTTGCTCCCTATTCATTATTTCTTAGCAATTATGATCAAATGCATGAGGATGGCCCCTATATTTTCTCATGTCAAATAAAATTTATCATCTGTGAGATGGTTCTTATTTATTCTCTCATTATTACAATTAATTATATGTTGAGCAATTTTTATTTGTTCCCTCAATTACCTGTTTATTTGCTATAAATTCCTTCAATTGGCTACTAACAGTTTTGAGTCCTAATCCTCTACTTTCTGACCTTGCTATGCAACCAACAGAGGTGGCAGATCAAAAATCACCTGAAAAGCTGATAGAAATTTTTGCAAAAGATATTGATATATCACCTCATACTCTTGACTTTTCTTACCTTTCTCTAGGTTTCCGGACAATCATGTTAATCTCCTATTACACCCATGAGTCTAATTGATTTAAGGTATCTGGTACTAGTGACGATAGTCATGGGATATTAACCATAAATTTAGCTCTTTAATTACCATTTCTACATCAAAATCAAAGCCTGAAAATTTACTATAAACCTTCAGACTATGTTTGGGAGTTTGGAGGGGAGGGCTTTGGAAAATAGGAAGAATTGGGTGAAAAGAATAAAAAGATTTTGGGTTGGAGGGTTTTGGAGGGTTTGATTTTATTCATAACACCAAAAACCTCATAAAATGGGGGAACTCAAAAATTGAATTGAAGAAGGGTTTTGGAGGGTTTTGGAGGGCTTACATAAATTTTTCAAATATCTTTTAGGTGGTTATACTATTTTGAAAATTAAAAATTTTGTAATGATAATGACTCTTTTATCATTCTATACAAAATCATTTTTTTTTTAAAATGTCAAATATTTTTCTATATTTTTTTAAAAATTCATTTTCGGAAGCCTTCCCCTCCCCTCCCCTCCCCTCCCCTCCAAACTCCCAAACATAGCCTCAGGCTGCTTCAGTCCTTCACTCAGAATTCTATTGAAACACAGTTCCTTACCTCCTTTCACAATTCCATTGACTCAATAGTTAGAGATGGGAAAATCAGTTTCCACAATATTGCCTGCTTGTTGGATAAGTATAGCCCATTGTATATTTCCCTGTATCTTTTCATCATATAAACCTATATCATCTATACTCAACAGCGGAAAATTCTGAATTCTCACAAACAGAATAGAAAATGCAGAAACAAAATAAAATGATTTTCCCTATCTGAAAAACACTTTCAAATAATTTCCTGACTGTGAGGAACCAGATTCAGATTCAATATATCCTTCAATTATTTCCCCTTTAACTTTCTGTACTTTGTCATTGACTGGTATTAGCTTAAATAATTCTACAACCATCAAATCAAAGGCGGCTTCTAAGGTAGAGAAGTGTCGCATATAGTCTATGGTGGAGCAATGAGTAAAAATTGTCTGAAACTAACAACAAACAGTGCAGCTCTCCGTAAGAAGAAGCATGTGGTACTCTTCACCCTAACAACTATGACAGTGACCTACCTGGTTGAGTGTCGGTTCAGTAAAAAAATAAATTATCAGCACTGATAAGACCAAGGTTGTCAAGATCATGATCTAGATCTTAAAATCTTACGACTTTACGATCTCACTCTTCGCCGACGATTCCGATCTTATGTAGAATTGTATGTTGTGACCAAATTGTGGAAAAAAAATCATAAAAACATTGATTATGTGCGATCTTGGTTAGTTCCGGCCACGATCGACCATTTTCCAATCACTATCATTACAAGTCGAAAAGGATGACAAGATGCCGAGACACAACAATTACGGTTCGGCCGAGGTCATTTTCCCACGAATACACTTGCCAACCAAAATATCATGAAAAAAAATTCAAACATATAATATTATTTTTTCGTTTTAGTAATAACTTACGATATTAGTTACGATCATATGTTTTACGATCTTGCTACCCCCTCCCGATCTTACAAAAATAATTGGGTAGAATCTTCCGATCTTAGTTATAGTCTTATGTTTTATGATCTTACTATCCCTCCCGATCTTAACAACCTTGGATAAGACCAGCCTCTCTTCATTCGTAAGCGCGTGAAATACCCTAAACTTCTACTTAAATGTGACGATGTCAGCCGACACCAAAGTTTTGAGAGATTTTCAATCATCGGTCCACCGTAGACCTCGTAAGACCAATATTGTCAATTACGGTTAGCGGAAAATAGCAGATTATTACAATTCCGCTACACAATAGTGATATTAGCGCCTATTGGACAACATTTTGTACTAAATAGCATATCGTGAAACAATAAAGTAAAATCCAAAAGGAAGTAATACTAATAGGAGACAAAGTTTCCAACTACACAAACAACATCTTCACCTCAATCAACTAAGAATTCCATGTTTAAACCACCACAGCCAAACACACAGCAAATCATCAAATTCTTAATAATAATAAGCTATGTAGCACCAACACCTAAAAAAAAAGGTGTGTCTCTGTCAGTGTCTGTCTTCAAAACCGACACTTGGGATTATGTTTAATTTATTCAATTTTTCTAATTATAACTAGTGTAGACGTGGCAATGTCGGTGTCTGTCTCTGAAACCAACGCTCATGATTACGTTTATTCATTTATTCAAACTATGACTGGTGTCGACGTGTCAGACTCAGTCTCGGTGTCTGTCTCTGAAACCAACACTCATGATTACGTTTATTCATTTCTTCAAATTATGACTGGTGTCGAAGTGTCAGACTCAGTCTCGGTGTCTATCTTTGAAACCAACACTTGTGATTACGTTTAACTTATTCATTTTTTCGTCGACGTGTCAATATCGGTGTCGTGTTTCCGGTGTTCGTACGAAGAATCTCATCAAATCTAATACTAACACCTAAAAATCACCGAATAAAGAGTAAACCAACAACTTAGTCCTAAAATATATAAAACTAATAACTAGTATTAATTCCTAAAGTAAATAAAACCTATCATTTTCGTACATGAAGTATAAGAAAAACTCTAATTCAACAATTAGTTTGAAAACGTCACTTTAAGAACTAAATCGAAAGTTTATTCCAAAATAAATAAATAAATAAACAAATCTCAATTACTGAATCAGAACAAATTTTCAAATAAAATTCCAAACTCAACAACAACACAAAAAGAAGAAAACGAGTTGAAAAAAATTGACTCACCTCTTCGTCGTTCCAATCAAACATTTCTTATAAACTGAACAAAGCAATCCACAAAACTGAAACCAGAATCAAACACTAAACGTCGAATTAGCTCAATCATCGCCGGAATCACCACAATCTCATCGAGAATCGCACACCATCAAATCAACCGGTGAAACAAAACAAAACAAAACGGCGTCGTTTTCGTTTCACAGTTCACATATACAGTAACGAATATGAATAATATTCGAATCGAAAGCAAATACAGAGAAGAAGAAATTGCGAAATCGACGGAGAAAAAAAACGGCACCGGAAATTGAAAAGAGAAGAAGAGAAACGAAGAGAGAGTATGAATAGGATGAAAATGAGTGACGTAAGATTAGATGAATGGTGTAGAAACGGAGGGTGGGGCCCACGTGTTGTAAGGAAGCGTATCTAAAGTAGTGGCTTGAAATGGCTCTATCAAATGCTGTGATTTGATTGGTTTGATTTTTTACTTTTTGGGATTTTATTATTTATTTTTGATTGCGGATTTTCTTCTTTTGGTTGGGTTTTTCGTGAGCTGTGTGGGGTCCATGGAGGACCTTTTTTATGGATGTGGTTGTTTTGGAAGTCGCTTTCGTGATTGTGTTGCCTTTTAAGTTGAGGCTGTGATTGTTCGAAGACTAATACAATAAATCAATTTTTGTGTGTTTTGGGCTACAATAAAGGGAAAATTATAACTTGTGTATTCCAATCTACATTTATTTACTAAATTAAATGTTCATTATGTTATTAAATGAGTTGTAAGGGTCCGTTTTGATGTCTTAAATGGAAAATATAACAAACCAAAAAAGTCGTCAAAAGTGCAATGCAAAGCACATAGATTTATACAAAAGTCTAACATAGCAAACTCAATAAGAGTTCCAAATCAAATTATAAAAGAAGTACCTATTCTAAAGGAAATATAGACGAGTCTCAATAGTAAAATTCATCTTTTAAATAATGGTAAATGAGTTATCATCAACCCTGACAATGCATCGTATTGTTATTCTTTGTAAATTAAAAATCACAGAAATTTAATCGTTTTTTCAAACCTAACCAATTTAGACTGCAGCGAGTAAGTTCAAAGAAATAAAACAACACATCGACAACGAGGTATTAAACAACACGGAATCACTGGTACGATGTTGAAAACTCAATTGCCTTGAAAATTGAAGATTTCAATAGATTTGGAAAGAACCATACATCAAAAGCCAACAACAGTGAATCGCACCGTGAAAATAACAACAGTCAGATTTAAAGCAAAACTACCATATACAAATCGAGTCTCGGCACCGCAAAGATTGGACCAATCATTGATGACAACCCAACCGAAAGAACCAAAGAAAAGGAAAAACTTTAATGGATTGATTAAGAATAAGATTTTTTTTAATAAACATAGTTTTATTATAGTGATAGATTTATTATCATTTTGTCTAGTAGTTAATGACTTAAAATTTCACCTCTTAATGGTGGTGAGTAAGTATGATATCACGGATTCGAACATGTGCACTCGCAATTGGGTGTCTCTATTAGGCTATATTTAGATATTAAGAATTGAACGAGGTGGAAAAGAAAAGAGTGAAGTGAAGTGAAATGAAGTGGAATAGAATGGAGATTTCATTTCATTATTTGAAAAAATTTAAGACCAAACAAGACAAGTTCTTCTTTCTGCCTAAATCAGACGAAAAGAAATATATTGACAACAATGATAACGGATAGAATGGAACAGAAATCCGTATCATTCTATTTTACTCCACTCTATCAGATTTTAAATGAATCAAACAATAGAATACTATTGACTAAATACTCTTTTTCGTCCTTTAACTGTATTTTTGGGTCAATTTTGGTCCTTTATTTTTTAAAAAGGTCAATTTGATCCCCTATTTATTAAAACAGTATCATACAAGTCCTTTCCGTCTAATTCTCACTAACGGTGTTTATTTTTACACCCGTGGCATCCTAGATGGCACCTTGTCATCACCTTCTTTATTTTGCCTAACTTTCTCCATTTTGTCTATTTTATAAAGTGAACAAAAGGAACTTTTTCATAACATTATTCTGTGTAATTAAGATATGAATAGTCATTAATAACTTATTTCCAAATTCACAAATTCAAAATCCAAAACACGAATATAATTTTTTTGAAAATATTCATCTATACTATATTATATATCTTATGCATCAAGAGAAGAACGCAGTTTCTAGACACCAAGAAAAGAAGAACATTGTTTGGACATGCACATTTGTGTGAAGGGTGGTAGTCACACCTCTCAGATTTACACCATCAAGCAACGCATTTTCTGGGTTTTTTAGGTTTTGATTTTTGGTTCACGTTGTGCATTCAAGATTTGGTTTTTGATTCTTCTCTCTACCATCGTGTAAATCTTTAAAAAAGATTTGGTTTTTGATTCTTCTCTCTATCAATTTTTGTTCATTCCAGATTTGATTCATTTATGGAGTGTTTACAAATTCACAAATATCATTTGAAAAGATTTGGTTGATATAGTTTTTTATTCTTCATTATTGATTATTTCCAAATCTGTTGATAGACAATCATGAGAGTAGATAAACTTAATTCTTGATTTATTTATGTATTTTTTTCTTAATAAAAAATTGAGTTTATTTTTAATTTTAATAAATTTAAACAATTGAAATCATCACTTATCACATGGCATTCATTTACTAAAAGAATTGGATTAAATGGAGGTATTTGATGCTAAGTGTACACGACGTGGCATAGATATTTGACTTTGACTAACAAAGTTAACAGAAGGGACAAACGTGACACTGTTTGAAGAAATAAGGGATCGATTTGGTCATTTTAAAAGAAAAGGGACCAAAATGGACCCAAGGGTATAGTTGAAGGGCAAAAAAGGTATTTAACCAAAACTATTTTATTCAGTCACATAGTGTTTCACTCCATTTAATTCCTTGAATTCAAACAAAGTCTAATGTGATGATATTTTTATCATTAACATAATATGATTTCTTTAAAAAAAACATTGAAATTGGTTGGTGTTTAGTAGTATTAACTAAAAATATTATGGTTCTGTCAAAAAAAAAAAAAACTAAAAATATTATGGGTTTCTTAATAATATCTATTAAGAATTTTATAATTAAGGAAATAAAAATTTATGATTTATTAATTGATTTTTATTGTATTTGAATATTTATATGAATATATATAATATTTGTTTTAAACTAATAAAAGAAATTATATCATCGCAAGTTAACATTTTTGTCAATGTTATAATAGTGCGTATTTTTTCATTTGTGTTGGTTCCTTGTTCCTATGTTGGCAAGAATTTTGGTAAAACAAACTTTTGGTTGGATGTTCTTCGAAGATGTCAATCAGGATGTTTGTCTTTGGTTCTTCCGGTTTTGTAGGAGTATTCGCTAACTGATTGCATAAAGGCTTCCGGATTAAGTTAGAACCTTAGCCTTATGTTAAAAATTGGCCCAGGCCCAGTTGTGCTCTATTAATCTTCTGCCGCTCTATAAAAAGGAAATGTTAATCCTAATTGTGCGTGATATAGGTTGACATTGTATTAGGTCTTTAGGTGGGAGTGGCTGCTTTTAGTAAGCTCCATACTTGTTCTATATGTGTACATTCACAAACCTTTAGGTGTTGAATGTTGATTTGATCTCCGAAGCTTTTAAGAAAGGATTTGCATCCTCGTAAACTTTTAAGCATCGAGGAGTAGTTTGTTTTGGAAGAATATCTTCCAGGGTTCTTTTTCTTTGTTCTTTTTTTTGTTACAGGAATTGTAATTGGAAGGGATTTGAGGAGGGCATCATACCTAGGTGAGTCTTAGGTATAAGTCATAGGAAGGGTGTTGATTAAGTGAGAAGTGTAAATTGAGACTCTTTTGCTTCGAATTGATACTATCGTATATTGACTTCATCATGGATTGGTAGCCCCCAGAGTAGGAAGGATTGTTCCGAATTGGGTAAACAAATTGTTGTGTTATTTACCTTCTACACTATTATTATTGCTTTTGTTATATTCGTTCATAAATCAGATATCGTGTCGTGACATCTCATTCGACATCACATATCTGATACCAGAATTTCAATTGGTATCAGAGCTGGCACTCTGCTCTACATCTAAGTGAGATCTAGGGGATGTTACTTCCTGGTACGATGGACAAGGAAGTTGGATTTCTGAACAGACCACCGGTTATGGATGGAAGCAATTATGATTATTGGAAACCTCTCATGGTGACCTTCTTGAAATCTATAGATATCAAGGTTTGGAAGGCAGTTTTGTAAGGTTGGAAACATCCTGTTATAGTGGGAGTTGACAAATAACCCACAAATGTGTTAAAGCCAGAGGTAGAGTGGAACCAAGAAGAAGACAAGCTCGTGCTTGCCAATTCTAAGGTCTTAAATTCCATATTTAATGAAATTGACAAGAACATCTTTAGGCTGGTGAACGCATGTGAAGTAGCCAATGATGCATGGGAAATTCTAAAAACTGCTCACGAAGGGACAACCAAAGTAAATATGTCAAGACTACAGCTGCTAACCACTAAATTCGAAAATCTAAAGATGAGAGATGAGGAAAGCATCCATGACTTCCACATGAATGTGCTTGAGATAGCTAATACGGCTAGTGCTCTAGGAGAAAAGATACCAGAAGAAAAACTAGTAAGAAAGATGCCCATGTCTCTTCCCTAGAGATTCGACATGAAGGTAACTGCCATCGAAGAAGCTCAAGACATTCGTTAGATGAGATTGGATGACCTAGTAGGATCCCTCCCAACCTTTAAGTTGATCATCAACAATAGAACCAAAGAGGAGATAAAAAATACAGGTTTTATTGCTAACTCTGAAGACAACATGAGAAATTATGATCTGGAATCAGAGAAGAGAATATACAATGTCGTAGTATTGCTTGAAAGACAACTCAACAAGGTAATCAACAAGATGGACAGGAGTCCCAAATCACATGTACAGGACAACTCATCTGACATCCTGAGATTGAATGATGCCGAAAGAAGGAAATTCGAAGACAAATCCTTGCAAATAAAAGAAGGATATGAAAACGGGAGTGATTAGAAATCCAGCAAACATATGAAAGCCTTGACTGGGAGATGGGTGACAACTGAAGATTCAAGTGGTGACGAGCTATCCTATGATAAATTGGCTACATCTTTCAGAAAATTATACCTAATGAATGAAAAACAAAAGGCTCTAATTTACAGTTTAAAGACAGAAAAGGAAGACCAAATAATCATTATCTCCAGTCTTGAAGAAGAAGTTGTCTATCTGAAGTCTGAACTTGACAGGGTCCATAAGTCTATCAGAATTCTTAACAATAGTACTGATGTGTTAGATTAGATCTTACAAGAGCTACAAGAGACATAAGTGGATTAGGGTTCAATGAAAATAAGAAATATGTCTCAAATCACACTCGTTCAGGGTTCTTTTTCATATGCTGGGCTACAATTAATAAACAACATTACTTTCGCACTTACAAATTACTGGCTATAATGCTTTCCTTTCCCCAAAGGAGTCATAGATAAGATAGAATCAATTTGCCGTATTTTCCTTTGGACAAGAGGTTTTGAGGGCAGCCGAAAAGCTCTGGTAGCTTGGAAAAGGTTTGTAAACCTAAGAATTTTAGTGGTCTGAACATAATTGATATTGAAGTGTGGAACAGGATAAACATGATTAAACTATCATGGAATTTAAGTGGTAAGACAGATTCTCTTTGGGTCAAATGAATCCAGACGTATTACTTAGAAAACAGGAGCATTATGGACATGGAAGCCAAACATTCTCACACTTGGATTGTTAAAATTGTGCTCAAAGAAAGAGATCACATTAGAAACATGTCGATTTGGGAGGACATCAGTAAGAGTGACGCATTCAAAATGAAGGAGGTATATAGTAATATGTTGAATTGTGGCCAGAAGATGGATTAGAGAAACTTGATGCATTGTAATATAGTGCGTCCTCGTGCGAGCTTTATTCTATGGTTGGCTTGCCATGGGAAGTTGCCAACTAAGGATAGATTACTGAGATTTGGTATGCTTGATAATATGACTTGCTCTTTCTGCACAGATAATGAATCAATAGATCATATTTTCTTTATGCGTCCCACTATGAGGCATGTTTAGATGAAGGTATTGAGTTGGATACAAGTTTAGCACCCCCAAAGAACGGAGACATGAGTTGCAGTGGATAATACAACAGACAAAAGGAAAAAGTAACAAGGCGGCCATAATCAAAAATGCAATTGCAGAGACTGTTTATGAGCTGTGGGCACTCAAAAACAGGAAATATTTTGAGAATAAAGTGGATGAAAAAAATATAAAGAAAAAAAATTATAAATACAATTGTGTATAGGGTTTAGAATAACACGAAACTTAAAAAATATATAGTTATTTTTATGATAGATGAATAATAAGTTTCTATTTTTTTTTTAATCCTAGTGATCATTGCCATATCCACGATAGTGGAGGGATTAAACAAATTTTCAGAAAACTAAAATTGAGGGATAAACAATGTATTTAAACCAAAATTATTTTGATAATATAATATTTTGATTGTATTTTTTTATTAATCAACTTTGTATTTCTATTAAACCTTAAAAAAAAAACTGATTATTTAAGAGAAACCTAATGAGAAAAAAAATTTTAAATAACCAGGTTTGATAAAAAAAATACGAAAAAAACCATGTTTTCGGGGTATTTACCAAACTGTCTAGGTTTGGGATATCTGAATACTGAATACGCCAAATGAAATGGCGTATAAGTATAATTTTAGGGTGCATGCGCCAAATGAAATGGCATGCCCTAAAATCCAATAGGTTTGCGCCAAATGGAATGGCGCATAAGTCTAGGGTTTTTGCCCTAGAAGCCAAAACATTTGGCGCCTTAGTTCTAGGGCTTTTTTTTTATTTTTTTTAATTCATTTTAGTTGAATATATTAAATTTAAATTTTTTTTTATTTTATTTGTTATGATATTTACAGAAATAAATTTGTAAAATATTTTTTTCGCCTTATAAATGTAATGCAGAAAACGAAAATCAAAATTGTAACATCGATTACAATATAATTTAAGAACTAAACATCGATTACAATATAATTTAAAAACTAAACATCGGTTACAATTAATTTCAGAAACGATACCAAAGATTAATGAAAAATACAACAACATGATCAATGACGTCCATCACCAAGATAGCCATCCGTTCCGCAACCTGGTCTTGTAATGACACGTTTACCGCGATCGTTGATTCCGCCGCGAATATTGACACCGCCTCTTGCCGTAGCTCTACCCCTACCCCTGCCCCTTTGTGCTTCTTGTTGGGTTTGTGTCACGGGGGTTGGTACTGGGATGTCGCGTGGATCGCTGTCTATGAATTCGTCGACGCCCCCATAATTATCCGGAAAACCGCTGTTGTAAAGTCGGCTACCCATTCCCTCAAATGTGTTTATTCGTGGTGGTGGAGTGGGGTGGGAAAAGACCTCCGGTTCATAGCATCCCGCAACACTAGAACTACCTTGGTTAAAGCCGAATTGGTTTGTAGGTGTTGCGTAGCCGGAGGGGGCGCCACGGTAAGAGGATTCACCATGAGGACCATCGTCGGGACTAAGATGAAGGCTAGATGAACCGGGAGTTAGGTTTTGGCCGAATCCCCTTGAGGACCCAGCAAATGTTGTAAATCCGAATGGTTGTGAGTGGGTCTGATATTGGTCCGAGGAAGGATGGCGGTCTTCATACCCTTGTAATGGTTGAGATTGGGATTGGAACATATTTGATTGGCGGATGTTGTGTGCGGAACGGGATGGAGTACTGAAAATATTTTGTTGTTGTTGCTGGAGTTGTTGTTGTTCCTGGAGTTGTTGTTGTCGTTGCTGCTGTAGGAGTTGTTGTTGGCGTTGTTGCAGGCTTTGTTGTTGTCGTCGCTGAAGTCGTTGTTGTTGCCGGAGTTGTTGTTGTTGTTCTTGTTGTTGTTGTTGTGGTTCTTCTTCCGGTTGTTGTTGTTGTGGCAAGATGTAGTTCTGTGCACGGGGATCAATCAAATAGAATGGAGCTGCAAGAAACAGGTTAGGGGTTGTGGCTGTACGATACCAACTCATGTACTCAGGAGAAAGTTTCATTTCATGGTCACTAACGGGGAAGTTTAGGACATACTGGCGACGGTTCTTCCACATCTGGCGCTGATCGGGTGCAAAATCCTTCCAGTGTTGGTGTGTCCATTGATGGTTAACTCTTTTTAGGTGCCACACTCCCAAGTCAACAGGAGGGTCGGGTATCCGTTGACGCATCCCAAATTGAAGCATCACCCGGTCACTTTGATGCATTTCTATTATGTTGTACCGGATTAAGCAACACTTTGTCGTCCAGATTTCTGCATCCTGAGCTCTAGGCTCATACTCACACTCGAGATACGGTCGCCATATGAACTGCATGCATGAGATTTATACATTACTTCGGGAAAAAATATTTACGGAAAATACTTATAAAAAAGAAGAAAAGAATTAGAGATAATACTTGATGGGGTCCAAGGTGATCAATTAGGGTGCGGTACATTGTGATATTTGACCGCGGATTACGTGTGAAGTCCATTTTTTTCACACAATATCTACAACAAAAATATAATGATTTAGTTAGAATGGAGTAGAATGTGTAAGGAGAAAATGGTATACTAAAAACTTACCTCAAGGCATACGGAAAGTCCCAACTTCCGTTGTTAACCGGGGCCAGTATGGGCATCCTCCACCACCCCCACACCTGCACCAACAGGGCGCATCCATAGAATGTGCAGGACTCAGCAACCGCGTTTTTGCATAGTGACTGGTACAAGGTAGCCAGTACCGCAGACCCCCAGCTGTACAAACCAACTCTACTAAAATCCATTAGCAAACGAAGATACATAAAGTTAACCGTGTTACCCGTGCTATCTGGGAACAAAACGTTTCCAATAAGCAACAATACATAACACCTAGTTTTCTGCAGTATGGTCTCTTGGGGAGACGCATCATTCAAGTGAAATTTTTTATAATAATCCTTTAACCTCTTGAGGTTAACACCTTGCCCCCTAGCACCAACGGCTCCTTCTATCAAGTCTATTCCAATTGCCTCTTGGCATAAGCTATTCGCCTGCATAACACAACCATTAATTGCCTTACCATCAACAGGAAGGCCGAGTAGCATATGAACATCTTCAAGGGTGATGGTGCACTCCCCTGTTGGAAGATGGAAGGTGTGTGTCTCGGGCCTCCAGCGTTCTAGCAAAGCAAGAACAAACTTGTGGTCAATAGAAGACTCGGCGATCCTGCTAATCGGACCGAAACCAGCAATGTTCAGGTATGGTATAATGCGGTCGTCCGGAGCGATGGTATGTTTACTACTAGTGCGAAAACGTTGAACGTTCTGAAAAGAGTAAGCATGCCCAAAAAAATCAGTTAGTTTATCAGGGACAGTTGCATGATTTTAAAGTAATACTAATACACTTACGAAGGTTGCGATGTTCTGCGGGGTTCCTCTGTGTGTTTCGCCCATGGTTAGGAGTGACATGGTTGAAGGCTGAAAATTCGTAAGCTGATTGCAAAAGGATTGTTCTAAGAGTAGATGAGTGATAATGGTGATGTATCTCCAGAATTCCAAGTGCTTTATATATTGATGAGGAAAAAAACGGTAACATCATGCATGCTTGACATGTCAACACAGCCATAAGTGTTTGGTGTTGCTTCTGCAGGATGTGTTGGCATGCATGCAGTCAAACTATCGGTGACAAGGCATGGTGGGATGCATGCAGCTCAGGTCTAGGTGACAGCTCGGGTAGCATGCATGCAGGAGTAGGAGGAATCCTGGCAGGAAGCTGATCAGGAATCTTATCAGAAATTTTTGCAGTCGCATGCTTGTTAACAGTAACTCCATGCTGGTTTACAGTAACTCCTGGAATCGTTTCAGAACATGCAGGTGGGGACCATGTGGGGCCAGGTGGTGGACCACACCACTAAGGAATGCGCCAAATGAAATGGTTTTTTTTTTTAAAATCCTTCTAATGCGCCATTTCATTTGGCGACTTACTGAAGGGAAAAAACACTAATGCGCCAACTCAAATGGCGCATTAGAAGGTTTTTTTTTTTCAAAATTAGGGTTTTCGTATCACAATTAGGGTTTTGGTAATCTTACCTACGTGGTCTTCCTAGAAGAAACCCTAATGAGGAAATAAGGCTACTGCAAGACGTCTATGCCTCTATAAATTAGGGTTTCGTGCGCACTGGTACCCACACTGAAAAATGAGAACTCGAACTAGGCCAGATGGGTCGCACCGGACTTCTGAGCCTCCACCTCCTGTTAGGCGTCTGAATTATCAACCGGACGTTCGTAGACGGAACGGACACGTTATCTTCTCGGCAGTCAAACCTCCCATGCAAGTGATGTTTTGGAATATCCAAACCATGGATCAGCTTAAGAGAAACATCCTCAGGTTTCTGGACGGAGAGTTCAGTCCAGGCGAACAAATCCGATCTATCAAGAGACTTCGAACAAGGGGAGGTGTTTTTCTCGAAAGGCAGCGTTGGTGGGAGACTATGGAAGACGACATCCAATGCACTCTAATGATGGAGGACAGAGAAGACATTGTTTTAACCGTTGTTATATCCTAGGCGCTACAATTTCTATATCATTTCAGTAACTTCTGTACCGTTCAATTAAATGCTCTTAGCATATCTGTACCTTTCAATTAAATGTTGTTAACGTATTTCAATGAAATGATATTTTATTATTACAAAGTTTCCAACTGTTATTTAAGTTATTAATAATTAACAATAAAATTTCCCTCTGCCTTGCACCCGCTATAAATAGAAGCGTGTGTGTGGAGTTGAAGTACTAACTCTTCTTTCAATCATAGTGTAAACACTTAAAAATGAACTCTGTTTGGGCTGTCGTCTTCTTTGAGGAAGGTAGTCACATGCGGGTTTGCCTTAACCCTCACTGGAATTTCCAGAGAATTGTTAGAGCCATCAACACTGGCTTTCGTCAACTAGATGGTCCAACCAGAAAAGTTAAACAGCTAGATTACCGATGTCCATACATTACGTTGACGGATAATAACCCTGAAGGCACCTACATGTATTATTGGGATCGTGTGAAAGACGATGTGGACGTGGATCTAATGTTTTGGACACACAATGGAGAAGTTAACCGAGGCGTTGAAGATCCCCTTGTTATTGCAGTGACACTTGAGTAGTTTAGATTAACTGTTGTTTTATTAGTTGCAAAAAGTGAGCGTGTACTACTAGTTGTTCTGTGTTCTTTTCTCTTCTTTTGTATTCTGCAACGTAACATCGTGATTTACCGATGGTTTTGTGTTGTCAACGCAGGGTCATTGAATTAAAATAAATGTGGTTGATGTGTTAGTTGTTTTCTTCTGGACAATATTTACCCTAGCGGACGTGTACAATAATTAACATACATATAATTGGTAATTTATATACGTAATTATTAACTATATTTATAATTAGTAATATATGTTATTAAAATACATATAATTATTAATTACAAATTTTTTTATTTATTAAATAAAATATATATACGTAATTATTATTTATATATAAACAGACCTAGATCAGTTTGACTGTCTTTTGTAATCAATTCGGAATCTGGTGGCAGACATAGATCAGTGTGTCTGTCTTTTACAATCAATACGGAATCCTGTTGCAGACCTAGATCAGTGTGCCTGTCTTTTATAATCATTTCGGAAGATAGTGGCAGACCTATACTAATGGGTCTGTAAGAACCACCATATATTAACGTAAATATATATATATATATATATATATATATATATGTATACATATATATATATATATATATATATATATATATATATATATATATATATACATATATATATATATATATATATATATATATATATATATATATATATATATATATATATGTATAAATAAATATATATATATATATATATGCATAAATAAAGATATATATATATATATATATATATTTATATATATATTTGTAAATAATTATTGCAGAACTAGCTGCCAGATAGGGTTGCATGCATGCTCTGCCTAGGGGAATCGTTACAGGAATCTTATCAGGAATTCTGTCAGACGCGTGATGGGGTACAGGACATAGATCAGCGTGTCTTTTATAATCAATTCGGAAGATAGTGGCAGACCTATACTAGTGGGTCTGTAAGAACCACCATTTATTAACATAAATATATATATATATATATATATATATATATATATATATATATATGTATAAATAAATATATATATATGCATAAATAAAGATATATATATATATATATATATATATATATATATATATATATATATATATATATATATATATATATATATATATATATATATATATATATATATATATATATATATATATATATATATATATATATATATATATTTAATGCAGAACTAGCTGCCAGATAGGGTTGCACGCATGCTCTGCCTAGGGGAATCGTTACAGGAATCTTATCAGGAATCCTGTCAGACGCGTGATGGGGTACAGGACATAGATCAGCGTGTCTTTTATAATCAATTCGGAAGATAGTGGCAGACCTATACTAGTGGGTCTGTAAGAACCACCATTTATTAACATAAATATATATATATATATATATATATATATATATATATATATATATATATATATATATATATATATATATATATATATATATATATATATATATGCATAAATAAAGATATATACATATATGCATAAATAAAGATATATGTATATATCTTTATTTATGCATATATATATATATATATATATATATATATATATATATATATATATATATATATATATATATTTATTTATTTATAAATAATTATTGCAGAACTAGCTGCCAGATAGGGTTGCATGCATGCTCTGCCTAGGGGAATCGTTACAGGAATCTTATCAGGAATCCTTTCAGACGCGTGATGGGGTACAGGACATAGATCAGCGTGTCTATGTGTTGAGATAATGCAAGGACATAAGAAGCACAATTTATAAGACATCCAACATATACTAAACATTACAACTCACACCAACAATTTTACCTAATCTGACTTGAGCTTACAACACCCACACACTTTCCCCTCCAAAAATGACTTCATCAACCCAGTATCTTGTCCATGCCCATCTAAACGGTGAGACCTACTCTCATGAGATAGCCGGTTTTGTGATGAGAAACACTCGGGTTGTACCATTGTTGTTGAGCAAAAGAGCAACATTTTCGTACTTCATTCAGCGACTATACTCTAAGATTGCAATGGGTCCTATTGCAACCATTTTTTACCAATGTCCCAATTTCAATGAAGACAACACCGTCAAGTTTTACGAGATGGAGATTGCCAATGACGAAGACTTGCAAGATATGTTTACCACCCACGAATACTCTGGGTTGGATTCCATCGAGCTGTACGTTACTCTTCAGGTTGAGACACAAGAAACTAATGTTGTCCAGTCACAAGTTATTGACACACCAGTCAACGAGCAAGACGAGGTTGACGTCATTGACGAGGAAGAAGACGATCTGGAAACTGAATTTGACGACATGGTCAACGAGGAATCCGACGACGAGCAGCAAACGTTGGTGCCTCCAGCTCATGCGTACGCACCTCCAGCACATATGAGTAACTTGAACCTCCAAGGTGACGAACCATCATCTGACATCTTCTTCACACCTACATCCAAAATGACGAAGAATTAAAGGAAGGAGACAAGTTTCCTTCTAAGGAGGCATGTTTGAGAAGAATAAAAAAATGGCACATGGCGAACAACGTTGATTTTGAAGTAGACCGTTCAAACCTGGAACGGTATGTAATCACTTGTAAAAATCCAGAGTGCGGGTTCAGACTGTTGGCCTCTTATAGGAAGAGAAGTAATGCATGGAAAATAGGGTCGATTACGCAGAAACACACGTGTGTCAACCCTAACAATTCCCAGGATCATACAAAACTCAGTGCCGATCTTATATGTCAGGAGATCTTGCCTCTCATAAGCTCTGATCCGTCTCTGAAGGTTAAAAATATAATATCACACATCGTTACAACCTTCAACTACACTCCATCTTACAGAAAGGCGTGGGTTGCAAAAACAAAGGCAATTGAGACAGTCTACGGCAACTGGGAGGAGTCATACAAAATTCTTCCCCGATACCTCAATGCGCTACATAGTTACGCACCTGGCACTGTTACGATTCTAGAGACACTGCCCGCGCATGCCCCGGATGGAAACCCTGTCCAAGGAAACGGAATATTCCATCGACTTTTTTGGGCGTTCAAACCTTGCGTCCGAGGTTTTGCACATTGTAAACCCATACTTCAAATTGATGGGACATGGTTATACGGCAAATACAAAGGAACCATGCTCATGGCGGTTGCACAAGACGGGAACAGCAACATATTTCCAGTGGCATTTGCTATCGTTGAAGGTGAAACTGCGGCGGCTTGGAGTTTCTTTCTAAGGAACCTCCGAGAACATGTTGCTCCCCAGCCTAACATATGTTTAATCTCTGATAGGCACGCTTCCATAGAGAGTGCTTACAATAATCCAGCGAACGGATGGCATGACCCCCCTTCAAAACACGTCTATTGTATTCGCCACATCGCCCAAAATTTCATGCGGGAGATCAAGGACAGACATCTAAGAAAGGCCCTAGTCAATGCTGGTTATGCATTGACCCAACCCACATTCCAGCATTATCGGAGTGAGATTGTAATGACAAATCCAGAGGCAGGTACTTGGGTAGATAATCTTTCCAGGGACAAATGGACAAGGGCTTACGACAATGGCGTGCGATGGGGCCATATGACAACCAATCTCGTGGAATCCATGAATGGCGTTTTCAAAGGCATTCGTAACCTTCCAATCACAGCACTGGTGGAGGCCACATACTTTAGGATGGCTTCACTCTTCTCAACAAGAGGCAGGAGATGGGGTGATGTTAGGCAAGCTGGTCAACTATTAAGCGATAGTTGCATGAAATTTATGCAACAGCAGTCGGCAAAAGCGAACACTCATCAAGTGACTTCTTTCGACCGATTCAATCGCACGTTCAGTGTGCGCGAGACAATTGACCACAATGAGGGACTGCCAAGGCAACAATATAGGGTTCTTCTTGACGAAGATTGGTGCGACTGTGGAAGGTTTCAAGCTTTTCGTATGCCTTGCTCGCACGTCATAGCTGCATGTGCGTATGCCCACCGCGACGCTATATCACTACTGTCTCCGATTTACAAGACTCAGACATTGCTCAGAGTTTACAGTGTTGCGTTTCCTGTGGTGGCCAAGGAGGATTACTGGCCTGAGTATGATGGAGAGGTGGTTTGGCACAACGACGCAATGCGGCGAAAGAAAAAAGGGCGTCCCAATAGTACACGGATTAGAACCGAAATGGACGTCCGCGACAAAATGGAACGAAAATGCAGCATTTGCCGTCAGGTGGGGCACAATATAAAAAGATGCCCTAATCGTGGCTCGACAACGTCGCAAGTTTAGTATAATCTGTATTTTTTTTAATGCAATGTATCAGTTTCGCTTACCAACTCTTGTAACCGTTAATCGGTCTTTCATCAATAAATTGAGCTTTAGTAAAAAACCGATATCGATAACGCAACCATTATTTAGGGTAAGAGAAACTTTAACGAACTCGATTTATCATACGTTTTTACGAATATACAAGGCCGGAATAAAAAACGGTCCGCGAATATAAGGCCGGAATAGAAAACGGTACGCGAAAATACCCGAATAGGGTTAATTTTGAAAAAAAAAAAGGGGAACACATATGAGCCAAACCATTTGGCGCCTATGTGTTAAGGAATGTCCTAATGCGCCAAACCATATGGCTAGCAATTGCTTGCCCTATTTTTTTGGCCTAATGCGCCAAATGATATGGCTTGTGTGACATGCATGCGTCATTTCATTTGGCGTATTCACTTGTCTGGGGTCCCAAACCTAGACAGTTTGGTATTTACCCCGAAAACTTGGTTTTTTCTGTATTATTTTTATTAAACCTGGTTATTTTAATTTTTTTTTCACCTAATGATTAAGAAAAAGAGGGACGAAAATAGAAAAAAAAACTAGGGTTCAAAAATTTAAATAAAATTTAAAAATCGTTGATTCTGTGATCGAGCAAGGGAGAATGAGAGATACGAAAAAGGGTCGGAATCGGAGCTTCCCGGTGGATCCGAATGTCCCCCGGTGGATTTGTCAGAACTGCCGCAATCCACTTTGCATCGTCGGCGTCGATTCTTATGCCGACAAATTCTTCAACGACCCTTCTCGCTCTGGTTAGTCTCTTACTATCTTAGGGTTTTCTCAATGTTCATATTCACTTAATTCATGCTTCCATTTTTCAATTCAATGCTTCTTCCTTTTATTGCAGCTATTCTTGCTTGCTAATTTAATTTTCGGATTGAAAAAGTGAATTTTATTGCCTTTCTGTGATGTGAATTTTAATTGATTACCGGTTCTGCTGTGAAAAAATTTGATTTTGAGTTGAATATAAAGTGATTTATGTTTGAACAATTTATGCAAAATTAAGTTTAACAGTAAAAAAATCATGTTTAAACTCAAAAGCTGCAAATTATAGCTTCAAGTAGAATCAATTTTGGAGACAGAACCAGTTATTCTTTAGTTATTCTTTAGAAGAACCGAACATCTCAAAATCATTTCAAAATCAATTATACACCTTTGGAATTGCTTTTGCCTCTTTCAAAAGCTAAACCAATCCTACACTAATTCGATGGATTGGGTGTAGACTAAGGGCGTGTTTGGATTGGCTTATTTGAGCTTATCTTATGCCATATGTTTGATGACACGGTTTGAAAGAGCTTATTAAAACAACTTATAACATTATTCATAAACTTTTTTGAGCTTATTTTTATAAGCTCTCAAAGATAACTTACGAAAATAATTTATAGCTCATATAAAAATAATTTAAATTTATTTTATCTTTTGTTAGAAAAATAACTTATGCGAGTTTTTTCATAAGTGCTTATTTTGATAAGCACTTGTGCTGTAAGTTCTAAATAAACTGTTTATCCAAACAGGCCCTAAGTACAACTAGAGTTAGAATGGATTTTCTTTTTTGCTTTTTGATTTTGTTTGCTTTTTCAAGTGAAATTTAGGGTTTTTTATCGCGATCATTGCAAGCGAGAATAATTGTGATGATTTATTTATTTATTTATGATGAAGAGACATTTAACTAGTTTAAGCATTGAGGTTTTGCTGAGTAGTGAGTATAATTATAATGTGTATTGCTATTGTTGATTTCATATGGGTGTTTCTTCAGGTGTATAGTTCACTAGTTCATGCATGAATATTTCTTGTTGATTAGGATGATTTTCAGTTTGCAACTTCAACCTTTTTTTGCGCAGTTGCTAATTTTGATTTTTGAATAGTATTGAAAGAGCAATTTTTTTAATTTAATTATTAGAACAAGAGTTATGGTGATGATTTATACTTGATGGGGATTTGATGAATGAGTGTAGGGATGCAAGGGTCATCTATGCATGGAGCTAGCAGTGTGATGAGTACAACTAAAATGGACAACTCATATGTTGTGTTGCCAAAGCAAAGACCTCAGGCTCAAGGAGTTCCTCCTCGGCCTCGTGGTGATACTTCACAGCCTGGAAAGACAATGGAAGAGTCATTTGTGGTTGTGTACAAGTCGGAATCTGCATCTGATGGAAGTGGGGGAAACTCATCGTCCCCGGGGGTTGATCATGGCGGTCATTTGCCACCTCATAACTCTGGATTCAATTCAACTATTACTGTTCTGACCCGAGCATTTGAGATTGCCACGACGCACACACAGGTTCGTGTACGGAAACCTGCATGTTTGTTTCAACTTGAATAGGATATATACTTGTTCATAAGTGGCAGCGTCTTGAATTTTTTTATTTGAAAAAAACTGGTTATTTCTTAAAATGGAAGTGTTTTGATTGTTTTAGAGTCTAGTAAATCACAGTCTGCATGTTTTCTGTCTGAGGTTCCAGGTTGAACAACCTTTATGCCTTGACTGCATGAGGGTTTTGTCTGATAAGCTTGATAAAGAGGTCGAAGATGTAAATAGGGACATTGAAGCATATGAAGCATGTCTTAAACGCTTGGAGGGGGAGGCCAAAGATGTCCTCAGCGAGGCTGATTTTCTTAAGGAGAAATTGAAGGTGCTTGTCAGGTTTACTATTTCCAATGTGTATACCATTTCTATGTTTTCTTTAAGATTCAAATTCAAAAACCATAAGTGGTATATTCATTACCTATGTTTACTTTGAATTTATGGCTGGATGCTGGTATATTTTTTCTTGCTATATTTGGTTTATTCTGAAATGCTATAGTATTTGATAA
The DNA here is from genome assembly GCF_029867415.1 of Vicia villosa. Classification (NCBI taxonomy): domain Eukaryota; kingdom Viridiplantae; phylum Streptophyta; class Magnoliopsida; order Fabales; family Fabaceae; genus Vicia; species Vicia villosa. The sequence goes on from NC_081182.1 coordinate 203,295,948, forward strand.
CACATTCAAAGTTGGAAGCCTTTGAATTCAAATTTATTTTCCTTGGTTGTATGGAGAAGGGGTGACATCACACCATACCTAATTAATCTACTGCAAACTGTTAGATACAATAATAAAAATAAAAATAATTACATAAGCTACTGCAACAATATGAAATACATATCAGACAAAAAATTCACTTGGATACATTTTTCTGGTAATTTGCATTTTGTCAATGCTTCCAAATCTTTCAAGAGCCATACATACTTGATTTGGCAGCTGCACTCTCTCATGGAGTTGTTTCAAGATCAGTTCTGTGTGATATCAATGCTCCTGTAACATTTTTAATCTTTCCTCTCATATAATTCCCGAAGATGGCTCCTTTGTAGGAATAATATATCTATGCCGGAAAACTTGAAAATAAAATAACTCTTTTCCTTACCTATGAAAACTATATGCTACCCTTTTCAATCTTGAAGTTTAAATTCATATGTTAGCAACAGGCCCTCAATTAGGGAGGGGTATGTTTGAAGAAATAATGATGTGCCCAAAGAGCTGTCTGGGCCACCCTCTGTTAGCTAGGTATTGTTTGTTAAAGTTGAATTAGTTAGCCCTCTAACTGTGGTAGCAGACATTGGATACAAATAGTGGTAGATAATGTAAATTAATTCAGTTAGTTGGTTATTAGTTTCCTTTGGAGGGAGACATACCCGTTGGGTAAGAGTTATAGAGGGATATATCATATATTCAATAGCATTCCCATGTTCTCTTTCTGTTATTCCTTAATTACTGGTCCAGTTCTATCAACTTTGTGCACAACAGCTTTAAATTTTAAGGTTATGGCTGTCATTTGTGTTGTGGGGGTTGGAGTTTTTTTTTTTTATAAATAATCAGAAATGTCTTTATTTTAAGAAATACTGGTTTGATTGACATCATTTTATTCAGCGTGCCACTTGTTTTCTTCCAAAGTCTAAGTTTTAAATATTTACTACTTAAATTGATAATCAAGATTGAAGAAGAAGAAAGAAGACTAGAAGCAGCAATTGAAGAAACAGAGAGACAAAATGCTGAAGTGAATGCTGAACGGAATGAACTTGAGTTAAAATCTAGCCGTTTCAAAGAATTGGAGGAGCGGTATATTTTCACTGTACCTTTGTCCTTAGCAGTATTATATTTTTTTCAAATAAAACAATGACATAGTTGAATATACTTAAAAATCCTTAACCTCACCCTCAACCCCCAAAATAAATTTTCTATGAATCTTTTCTTCTTTAGTGTGTATGAATGCTTGATGTTAATAATTGATTTTACATGTCTGAACAGGTATTGGCATGAGTTCAATAATTTTCAGTTTCAGTTAATTTCTCATCAGGTTTGTCAGTTTATTTATTTATTAATAGCTTATTATTGTTGAGAAGTGCTTTAAAAACTTGAAGTAACTTGCATAAGAACTTCTCTGTCCTATCCTGTCTATTTCTGAGGAAAAAATTTAACTTCCAAGTTTGAGCATTGTGCAAAAATATTTTAATCGGCAGGAGGAAAGAGATGCAATTTTAGCTAAGATTGAAGTTTCACAAGCACATTTAGAGTTGTTGAAGAAAACAAATGTGCTCAATGACGCCTTTCCCATATCTCATGATGGAGAATTTGGAACAATTAACAATTTTCGGCTTGGAAGACTCCCCAAAATTCCAGTAAGATGCCTAACATTTTGTATTATGTTTTTTAATGTTGTGACAATATGTTGTTAAGCTCAGTATGTATGGCTGGGTTTCTTCCTTGGAAGCTTATTCGTTTATAATAATTGATGAGATACACGTATATGTCCAAATATTGTTTATAAGGTTGCTGACATGAGTTACTTTTTTTGTTATTATTTCATTAATAACTTGGTTTCTTTTGTACATTGCCTAGTTTTCATATCTAGGTGCACTTGCACATGTGTTAGTTACACCTATTTATATAAACGTATATAGATAACTAATTGATAACGTGTCAACTTAATGAAGTCTGTACTCATCCATCTGTCCTTCTCTCATTTAATGATTTGAATATGTATGGTTATAACTTATAATTTTTCATCTTGAATAATTTTCTCTCATGTATTACTTACTCTTGAATCCCTTTCTTTCAAGTTTAAGATTTTTTTATATGAAGTTTGCTTTTTTCGAAACATATAGGTAGAATGGGATGAGATAAATGCTGCCTGGGGCCAAGCTTGCCTTCTTCTTCATACGATGTGCCAGTATTTCCGACCGAAGTTTCAGTATCCTTTTTTCTTTAAGCATATCAGATTAATAGTATGTATTGTTAATATGGTAAATTTTCTCGTCTCCATGTAATAAAATAATCGTGAATTAACAAAACCAGTTCAAAACAGAATTTTACAACTGCTGGTGGGCGTCTAAATGTTTAAGTTACCAACTTTTATTGATTGAAATCATCTACTAATTAAGCCATTTTACATCAAATGAATCTTACAAGATCCTATTTGCTTGTGTCCGCATTTTCATCTATATTTTACACAGAATTTATGGGAATGACATGAAACATGCCCTTAACTCATTACTTTAGCTATCGAATAAAAATAATTCCTATGGGTAGCTATCCTCGAATCACGGACACCAACAACACTACTTTAGAGCTGTAAGTATGCGTGCTTTGTTTGTCTTTATGATGTTCTAATTTTTATAAGTATATGGCCTAAGTTGAGCGAAAACCTTAAATATAATTGATGGAAGAAAATCAGATGTACCCGCTGATTCGTTGGCAGCAATTTCAATATGTCTACATTTTAGTTTTGCAACCTATACAGCAGAATAAACTTTCGAGCTACATCGTTTTTTTAAAATATTTAGGGCCGTTCCTTTGCCCCTGGCCCGGGTTCTGTATGCCTGTGGCGAGACTGTAATTGATGTTCTGAATTATACTAATATAAATGTTGCAGACAATAATATAACAAATTTGTTGCCTTTAGAATTGTTCTCAAATATGTCTACTGTGCCATTAATAATGGCTAAGGTATCACAGGTTTGGTCCAGTCAACTTGTTCTGGAGTACTCGCTATGACAGAGCAATGACACACTATTTAGCATGTCTTAAGGATTTTGCAGAATTTGCCAAATCTAAGGACCAAGAAAATAACATACCACCCGAGAAATGTTTCAAGTTACCTTATAAGTAAGTTTCATTGAATTTAATATATTTACTAGAGTGGATTTTATCTTTTGCTACTATGTAATCATTTGTTTGCATTGGATAAGCACAAAATTCGCATTGGTACCATCATGTGTTCATCTTTTCTACAGTCAAGTAGTTTATGCATTTTTTGCTAATTGATTATGTGCTGGCTTGTAGGATTGAGAGTGACAAAGTGGAAAACTATTCCATCACCCAAAGCTTCAATAAGCAGGAAAATTGGACAAAAGCACTCAAATACACACTCTGCAATTTAAAATGGGCTCTCTATTGGTTTGTTGGAAATACGAATTTCCAACCTCTTTCAGCGATGGTACCTTCACATGCTGAAGTTCCAGCTGCAGGACCTTTGCACCCGAGGCGCGCCAATGAAGCCAGATCTGAATCCCGAACCTGAACATAACATACACCAGGATTTAGGCAGCATACAAATGTGTACATACAACTATTTTAGTCTTTAGTGGTCCATAATTTAGGATGATTGTAACTATTACCAATAGTTTGTGTTCTTTTATTAAAGCATGATATTATTTGAATGATGCTTTTTTCAAAATCCAATTTTGATATTTCCTTTTACCCTTTTGGTTAGAGAATGTAGATTTTCAATTAACTGTTAAGATCCTTAACCAACTAAAGATATGCGTATGAGGGTTCAGGTGGATATAAAACAAAAACATTTTTTCTATTTTTGAGGATTTCTTAACTCACCCTATGGTTTCTTATGTGCCACATGAAATTCCAAAAATGTATGGATTTTAGAAATACATCTCCGGGACAACTCAAGATTTGATAAGAAATCTATTTTCCTAAAAATGCGTTTTTGGGATACAGCCGAAGTTGCATTTCCGGTACATTGAAACACAAAGCAGAAAAAATTGATTAGAAATACACCAAATTTCCAAACTCAAAATACCATAATTTAAACGTTGATATTATGGACCATAAAAAATCCTATTTGCTGACATGGGGTGAGCCGGAAATGCATTACCGGTTCCAAATTGGATCTACATTTTCGGTAAGTGCCATGGTATAAAAAATAGACATTGATATTATGGACCATAAAAAATCCTATTTGCTGACATGGTGTGAGCCGGAAATGCATTACCGGTTCCAAATTGGATCTACATTTCCGGTAAGTGCCATGGTATAAAAAACAGAAAGAAACAGAAGCATAATATTGAGAAAAAAAATAAATAAGAGGCATATTCCAGCATAATGTTTTCATTCAACATCATAAACCGTCGGAAATCCATTACCGGTTCCAAATTGGATCTACATTTACGGTAAGTGCCATGGTATAAAAAACATAAAGAAACAGAAGCATAATATTAAAAAATAAATAAATAAGAGGCATAATCCAGCATAGAGACCTAATAACAAAATGTTTTCATTCAACATCATAAACCGTCAACAAAATGTTTCATACATTATTATGATAAATAATTACTAAAATGACCCGAAATATCTGTCGCCCCGACAAATCTACCGGTGGTATCTCCTTTGACTTTTTCTTATTTTTCGCTATTTCAATGTTGTTCAATTTAGTGTACTCTTTCATCCTTTCAATAAATTGGTCCGGCCAAGTCTCAAATTCGATTGTAAAATGATTTGCCCACTCCGGTGATGTAACTAGTATAAGGCATCCCAATTTCAAATAAACTTGAAGAAAATGTTGCAGATTAGAATTCCACCCAACACAAATAGAACGATCAACTGGATTTGGAGGTGGAGCAGTACGCAGTGGGAATTAAGTTTCTGAGAAACCATATCTTGTAATATTAATACACGGTCTCTCATACGCACTTGCTATGAGATGTCCCATCTCAAGGAAGCACATCAATTTATCCTCCGTTATTTCTCCACTAACGCATGGTACAAGAGCGTGATAAATTTCTTCAACTCTCTCTACTCCCGAGCACTCGTGTGTATAAGTCTTTATGAATCCTCAACTCTTTTATAAGAGCATGGCAGACAAGTTGGTGATCTTCTTCCCATTTACCGAGCAAAACAGAAACAACACGAAAATCACAGTTAGTGTAACTAGTATACACAACAAGAATTAAGTTCTGGAAATCAACACAGATAATATTGGAAATACATTTTCGGTAACGTCCAACAAACAACCGGATATACATTTTTGGTATTTACGCGACCTTTTTTGCAACTAAAAATCAGATTAATGTGAACAATGAAGATTGAAATGAATTAAGTTTACTTAAATTCCACTTTCTTGAGCTCCTTTTGATATGATGAACCACAAGAATGAAGCTTTGGAGTGAAAAACTTGATCGAGAATGGAAGGATTTTTGGAGAAGTTTATGGAAAGTTGATGGAATGACATGATCATGCTGGTTACTGTTTTAAGCATAATGACTTTTGAGTATACTAGATATACACTTCCGGTTAGTAGGTAAATATTGAGGTTGTAGAAATTTCAATCTTCCCGCATTAATTTATCGGAGATGCATTTTCGTGAACAATTGGAGATACATCTCCGATTTGGTTTTCTCTTTAATATATAGTGGATAGACTTTTGGCCTTGTATTGTATTGTGAATGGTGCGTACCAGAAATGCATTTCCAATTTTCACGGGAGTATTTTCAGAATTTCATAAGACATTATTCACGCAATAAGGTGGAATAAGAAATTTCCCAATTCTTTTCATCACATACAACTCTACTATGGGTCTTGATCAAGATTATTACAATTTTTTTCTAGAATTCACATTCTAAAACTAAATTGCCTTTTCAAGCAAATTGGAATAATAATTGAAAACAAACCAACATAATTAAAAAAAGAGAACATGAAGTTGAATTCGAACCGTGTTTGAGAGTTAGGATTTAGATAATGAGTAAGGAGAACTAATGTAAAAGAACCAAATATTTAGGGCGTATTTGATTTAATTTTGTAAAAATGTTTTTTAATCATTAAAATTTAAAAGAATAAAATTTATTTGATAGTTTAATTTTACAAAACTATTTTGGAAAATTATTTTTTATTTGAAAGTTTTAAAAATTAAAATAGGTTTTAGAGGTTTCGATTTTGAGTTTTGAGTTTTGAAGGAAACAAGAATTATTCGTTACCATACAAGACAATCCCTCTAGGAATGTACTATGATGTTTTGAACTTTTTGGCATGGATTCCTTCTTGCATTTGATTATTGCCCTGATCCCTTTCGACACTCTATCCAACAGTAGAAGTAGATAAATGATTTAAGTTCTTACTCTACAACTTAAAGGATAAATGTCTTTGCTCTGACATGTTTTCTCACTCAGGCTGAGCTGATTGGGCTTGCACTACGGGCAAAGCCTTATATCCACCCGATGACGTTTCTATCGTTACCTCTGCTTGAACTTGAGTGGGATTTAAACAAGGGGATTAATGTATTTTTTTCCCATTAGAGTCTTCTTCCTCCTAAATACATTTTTGAGCTCTTACATTTTATTTGCAAAACAAGATAAAAAGATGATTAACAAAATATTATGAGAATAGTAAAGACAAATGTAAAGATAAATCTTCTCTCTTCACCAAAGAGCTCTTTCCTCTCAAGAACAGTGGTTGCGTCGATAACCGCTCATTTGTTAATATACCTCATCTTCTATTGGGAATGTGATACATCTAAAGGGTTAAATCCCTCCTTGTAGCCCACCTGCTCCCAAAAGGCTACCAAGTCATCTTTCAATGACTCTTCTTTCAAGGTCAGATAGTCGGAGGAGAAAGTATGTGTCTTCAATTCATGGTTGAAATGGTTACAAACCCAACATTTTTGTATCCCGTCCTTGCATTTTTCTGGCTCTTAACAAGGGGGCGCCTGAGGAAGGGTGTCCTTCTGGGATCTTGTAGAACACATAATGAGCCTCATAGTTTTGGGGACACTAATAACTAATGATCTTTAACGTGTTTTCAACTTTCAAGATAGATGTCAAACAACTTAAACAGTTGGAAAAGTGAGAGCAACCCCTGTCCTTGATCCTCGCTAGCAAAGGTGCGTGTTATAATGAAGATGTTGAAGAATAACCTCAGAGACGACTCTTTTATCGATATTCACACTAGCACCATAATACCTTGATAAAGGCCTAGGCTACCGGGTGTAGTTGGGGTGGGAAAATTCTTAGTTGTTTTAATACCTCATCCTCAAAATCGTTGAAGGGAAGCCCGAGTCTCCTAGTGGAAAACAAGCATTCATAGAAGGGGATTGATATCCCATCAAAATAGCTGCATATTTTCTTGCTGTAATCAACGTAGGAAACTGATGAATCGGAGGATAGTCCCACTTCTGTACAAGTACCCTTCAAGTTTGCAGGGCTACTGAAGACGAAGATTTTTTCTACCAATTTTGTCTACACCTAATGATATTCAGTAACATTAGAAAGTTGTACCAGACCTTTACGCTTCTTTCGAACCATGTCCTCCCAAATGTCATGGAAAAGAAAATAATGGTCATGAATCTAATAATGGGTTTAAAATCAAGGTGATCACTAATCTTCTAATTACTAGGATCCCAACTTTTCACCGAACTAAATGAATTAATAAAAAGATGATTCCTTTGTCCATCCCAAGCAACGAGACGATCATAACTCATCTCTTTCATTCCTTCAGCGAAATCAACTGTACTTTTGCCAGAGTGGAAACTTGAAGGTTTGTCACCATCTTCAATAGAACCCCTACCAATGTCAGAACTATCGATAAGAACAACGATATTTGCAATACTGTTCCAGTGGTATATGAAGAATCACTTGCATCATCACTGAAATTCTGGAACAATGTAACGCCCGTATAATTTTAATTTTTAATTTAATTTGAATATTAGATTAATAATTATTATTATTATGGATTTTATGAAAATAAGAGGAAAATGATGGTTAATGGCATTTGGGCCATGTGTGGAATTAGTAAGAATGGGGGGTGTGGTGTAGTAAAACCCTTACTAATTTAATATTATTTTTCATAAAATAATCAGAATTGGGAATTGGGAAAGAAAGAACGTGAAAGAACAGAGTTGGGAACAAGGAACGTGAAGGAGAACTGTAGAGGGAGAGACCAAGAACCAAGACTTTTATCTGAGGTAAGGGGAGACTCTTCGTTTAATCTCTTTTATCGTATTATAGGTGATAGTATGGATTAGGAGTATGATTGGATCCATTGATTCTATATTCTGAATTTTCATCTGTGTTCATCATTGAAAATTGAACTGTTAATCCCTAATAACTGATAGATTTAGGGTATGATGAATGAAATTGATTATGGGATCATATACTATGGTTATGGACGAATTCGTATGCTGTTTAGATGCAATTTTTCTGGTTTTTAGACTCAAAATCATGGACTGGTATGAGTAAAAACGAATGGGTTTTGGACTGTTACGAATTCTGCAGGTTCTGGGCATTTTCTGGTGTTTCGCGTATGAAACAGTGCCATACGCGTATGGGATGAGGTCATACGCGTATGGGGGACACTCCCAATGGGCTATACGCGTATGATACGCAGTTGCCCTGTCCCAAATACCACGTACTGGTGTTTTGCGTATGAGAGCGTATGAGGATGCTCATACGCGTATGGAAATTTTGAAAGAGGAAAATTATTCTGGTGATACGCGTATGGCAAGGCTGATACGCGTATGGGTTGGTTTCTAGGCCATTTTGAGCTCTGGTGAAATGCGTATGATACGCGTATGAGACATGGTGATACGCGTATGGATGCGTATGGGCAACATGATACGCGTATGGACGCTATGTGTGCAAATTTCTGTTTTGTGATTCTTCTGGAAAGTTCGATGATGTGTAACTTTCGATTTGTAGGCCTGTTTGTATGCTATTTTAGACTGTGTAAACCTTGTGATGTGACTCTGTGGTTTACTGATGATTGATTGTATTGAATGATGTAATGTATATATGAACATGCTTAGTATTGTTGATGATGATGATGATGATGATGAAATGAGTATAGATGATGCTACTCATAGAATGGTAATGATGAAATTATGTTATATATATGTTGCATGCATTCATAAACATGGGCTGAATCCTAGATGATGAGAGGATTCAGTGAGGGGCAGAATTCCCATTGTGTGGAATTGGTGCTGGCAGGGCCGTATCTGGATGATGATAGATCGGTCGGTGGATGATTTCCACTGGTGATGATTGGTACCACATGCATAGTGTCAGTTTCATACATGTGCATGATTTGTTTATAGCATGATGATATATGTACATGTTGACTGTCTGTTTATCTGTGGATGTGAAAATGATTGATTTGTCTGAATATGAAACAATTGGGTGAATGATATAACTATGATATGTTATTATTTATGATGCAATAACATTGGTTAACTGTGATGAGACTCACCCTTACTTGTTGTCATTTTCAGATTGAGGATAGCGGCGCGACTTGGTGAGGATTAGCTCATAAGTCGGTTTCTAGTTATAGTGTCGGTGTCATGCTCTGGTAGATGTAACACTGGGAACACGTTTGTTTTGAGTTGTTTATAACTCTAATTGGTTTTGTTGGTTGAGTCGGATACATTAATGATGAATGTTGACTCTATGTTTTTGATTCCGCTGTGTAAAACATGATTTTACTTAATGAGTTATAATTTCAGTTGTTTCAGTGAATGCATGATATGTACCGACGCGTGTTTTATCATTTATATAATTGTGATGCCTCTCTACATGTTTACTCTGATTAATAATTATTTAATTGCCGCGGGTTATTAGAGGGGTGTTACAATAGTGGTATCAGAGCATAGTCGGTCGTTGTGACCAGAGTCTTAGTGTCAGTGTCAGTCCTTCTGTGTATGCGACTAATACGAGTTATTTGTCGATACTTTTGTTCTGACTGGATTGTTTGTGTTAAGCAGAACAATGGCTGGGAGAGGAGGAAGAAACGACGATGCTATCGCTGAGGCTCTGGGCATGATTGCTGGTGTATTGGGAGGGAATGCCAATGGAGCTGCGATTGGTGCCGACAGACAACTGAACAGTTTCCAGAGGAACAATCCTCCATTGTTCAAGGGCACTCATAATCCTGAAGGTGCTCAGAAATGGCTTAAGGAGATCGAGAGGATTTTCAGAGTCATTGACTGTGCTGAGGATCTCAAGGTGAGATATGGCACCCACATGTTATCTGAAGAAGCTGATGACTGGTGGATGTCAACCAGAACTGAGCTGGATGCTAGCGGTACAGCAATCACCTGGACTGTATTCAGGAGGGAATTTCTGAGGAGGTATTTTCCTGAAGATGTCAGGGGAAGAAAGGAAGTTGAATTTCTGGCGCTGGTTCAAGGTAATATGTCAGTACCAGAGTATGCTGCCAAGTTTGTGGAACTGGCAAGGTACTATGTGCACTACAATGATGACGAAGCCAGTGAGTTCTCGAAATGTGTCAAATTTGAGAATGGTCTTCGTGATGAGATCAAGCAGGGTATCAGGTACCAGAGAATCCGGAGGTTTGTTGATCTGGTAGATTGTAGCAGGATTTTTGAGGAGGATAACATCAAGCTGAGGTCATCTCACTCTCGCGAGTTGGTTGACAGAAAAGGAAAGAAACATATGGATCGAGGTAAGCCATATGGTAGAGGTAAACCTGTTGATTGGAAGAAACCTAGTGGGGGAGATTCCAGTGCTCGTATCAGATGTTACAATTGTGGTGAGATGGGACATCGTAGGAATGAATGCAAGGTTGATCAGAAGAAGTGTTACAAGTGTGACCAAGTGGGTCATATTGCTGCTGACTGCAAGAAGAGGGTTGGGACTTGCTACAACTGTGGTGAAGAGGGTCACATCAGTCCTAATTGTCCTAAGCCAAAGAAGAACCAATCGGGAGGAAAGGTTTTTGCTTTGACCGGATCGGAGACTACTCCAGAGGACAGGTTGATTAAAGGTACGTGTTTCATTCATGGCACACCTTTAGTTGCAATTATTGATACTGGAGCAACTCACTCTTTTATTTCTTTGGATTGTGCTGAGAGGTTAAATCTTGAGATATCTGATATAAATGGAAGTATGGTTATTGACACTCCTGCGTCGGGTTCAGTAACTACTTCGTCTGCATGCTTGAATTGTCCGGTTGACATTTTTGGTAGAGAATTCGGGATGGACTTAGTGTGCCTTCCGTTGAAACAACTTGATGTAATCCTGGGAATGAACTGGTTGGAATTCAACCGTGTTCATATCAATTGTTTTGCGAAGACGGTGATTTTTCCTGAAGAGGTTAGTTCTGATAGTCTGGAAATGACAGCTAGACAGGTGAATGAAGCTATCGGAGATGGTGCGACAGTGTTTATGTTGTTCGCATTGATGAATATAAAAGAGAAAGTGGCGAGTGGCGAATTGCCTGTAGTGTGTGAATTTCCAGAAGTTTTTCCAGAAGATGTGAATGAATTGCCACCGGAAAGAGAAATGGAGTTTTCTATTGATTTGATTCCAGGAACTAGTCCAGTGTCAATGGCGCCGTATCGTATGTCGCCGTCTGAATTGGCTGAACTGAAGAAGCAGTTAGAGGAATTGCTTGAGAAGAAGTTTATTCGTCCTAGTGTTTCGCCGTGGGGTGCGCCTGTGTTGTTGGTAAAGAAGAAAGAAGGTTCAATGAGGCTGTGTGTAAATTACAGACAATTGAACAAGGTCACTATCAAGAATCGGTATCCATTGCCGAGGATTGATGATTTGATGGACCAGTTGGTTGGAGCACGTGTGTTTAGTAAGATTGATCTGAGGTCTGGGTATCATCAGATACGTGTGAAAGATGACGATATTTAGAAGACTGCTTTTAGAACGAGGTATGGACATTATGAGTATTCTGTGATGCCGTTCGGAGTTACTAATGCACCTGGTGTTTTTATGGAATATATGAACAGGATCTTTCATCCTTATCTCGATAAGTTCGTGGTGGTGTTTATAGATGATATCCTGATATATTCTAAGAATGAGGAGGAACATGCAGAGCATCTCAGAACTGTGTTAGAATTGTTGAAAGAGAAGCGACTTTTTGCCAAACTGTCGAAGTGTGAATTTTGGTTAGAAGAAGTCAGTTTTCTTGGACATGTGATTTCTAAGGATGGTATTGCTGTTGATCCTACAAAGATAGAAGCGGTGTCTCAGTGGGAAGCTCCGAAGTCAGTATCTGAGATTCGTAGTTTTCTTGGCCTTGCAGGTTACTACAGAAAGTTCATTGAGGGATTTTCGAAGTTAGCATTGCCGTTAACTAAATTAACCAGGAAGGGACAAGCCTTTATTTGGGATGCAAAGTGTGAAGAAGGATTCCAAGAGCTTAAGAGGAGATTGACTAGTGCTCCTATTTTGATTTTGCCGAATCCGACAGAATCATTTGTGGTTTATTGTGACGCATCACTGATGGGTTTAGGTGGTGTTGTGGACCTCCGATTTTTTTTAATACCGGGCCATACCTCTGATCTGTAGAGATACGTGAACTGACTCTTTTTTGTCGCTTAATGCTTTCGCATTTTGAAAATTCACAGAGTCGCCACCGACCTTTTATTTTATCCAATTAAGGAAAGGTTTATAAAAGAAACAGAAAAAAGACCTTTAAGAAATTCTGGGTAAGGGGGTAGGTTATACAAAGGGAAGGTGTTAGCACCCTTTGTATCCATGGTTATCCATGGGCTCTTAAGTTTGCTTAGCTCACTTGTCTTTCGATCACTTTTCAATTGCTCTGAAATTGCTCATATGTGGTTTCAAATACTTTTGTAAATTGAATTTTGTAATGATCCGTGTGTGGATGTATACAAAATGCTTGTTTATCTTTCGAAAGATGTTTTGGAAAAAACGTTAACTTTGTAATAACCCGTGTTTGGATGTATACAAAGTATTGTCTTTTTTTTGAAAGTTTTGAAAAATCAACAGTGTATGAGAATTTTGTTTGTTTTGATTTGAGCAAGCAAACTAGGAGGTCTACCCTAAGTTGTAAGGTCTTTATCCTATTTCCTTTAAAAATCTATCCTTTCACCGGATATAAAAGCAAGGTTCGATTTTGTACTCAAAACAGTGGAATTTTGACTTTGATTTTGAAAGGAATGAGAAGGGATTACCTTAAGAGGTGCAAGTGTGATTGTGATTGGATTCAGATATTTATCTTTGAAGTTAGTGATCTAACGGTTCAATTTTATCTTTGACATACACGCAGTTTATATGTGCTGGAAATTAAAATGCGGAAATGTAAAGTGCGGAAAGTAAATCTACGCTATTACATCGATTGTGCAGGAAACGTAAACTAGCCTATTTACATGAATTTGACATCCTATACATTTATCTAGGAATTTTAAATTGCAAGAAAAATAAAAGGCATGTTTTTGGAATTTTTATGATTGGTTTTAATTATAATTAATGCATGATTAATTAAATTAAAATGAAGAAAAAAGATGAAAATAGATTTAAACCTAGAAATTAAGTTTAAAATACGTACAAAATATTTGTTAATTAATTTTAAAACAAAACTAATTTTTTTGGAATTTTTGAAATTGATTGGAAATTGATTAAGCTAATTAATACATAATTATACAAATAATTATACAAATAATTAAAACTTAAAGAGAAAATTATTCAAAATATGTACAAAATTAGTTTATAATATATAAACAATATTTAACACAAAGAACAATTTTTTAGGATTTTTTTGATTGGTTAGAATAATTAAAAAGCAAATATATAAATATATACTAATTAATTATGCAAAATATTGAAATTATGAAGAAAAATAAAATATTTTTATTTCATAAAATAGTATATTATTTTAGAAGTATAAAAATATTTTTTGTGTATTTTTTGGATTTTTAAAACTATTTTTAATTAATTTAACAAAGAAATTAAAACAAAATAGAAAATAAAATAAAAAATAAAAGGATACTGATCCTGTATGGAAATTAAATGAGGGAGTATGATATGCGTGCGTGTTCTGAGGCGTTGGATGAGTTGATGGATGGATCAGAAGGCCCAGATGGTGAGGGACCATAGCACGTGGAACACCTGCAAAACACTGAATTCCAAGTCAGTTTAAAAAAAACACGCGCGCGCCTCCCAGCGAATCAGAGGGCGCCACGCATCATCTTCAACCTTCAGATGGGTTTTTACACCGTTCATTTGCAGGTGGTGTAAAAAACCCAATCTTTTACACCTGGTAATAATAGCGAATACAAGCAAACGTGAGTATAAATTTGGCGCGATGGTATGGTTGAGTTCGTATTGTTCATGCGAACTCAATGGTACTATTCAGAACCTGTAATTTTGCCTAATTTAGAAAACCCTAATTTTGGGATGAAGAACCCTAAAATGGTGGTTTCGTGTATACGCATCTAAAACTTAATTAAAGCTCCAGAAATGATCTACACCTCAAACCAAACTCAATAGTATGTCTACATCTTGTTAAACATGTGTGAATAGCCAGATACGAATTGATTTTAGTTTGAACAATTTTTGACCTGTGTAGCTCGATTCAGTGAGCTTCAAGGCTTGTAATTGATTGAGATAGTTTCAGTGATGTTCAAGGAAGGTGTATGAATGCTTAGTTTGTATTGAAATGAGCAGAAATTACAAATTCGAATTTGAGTTTTCTTTGAATTTTTTCAAGTGATTACAAAGGTGTTATGCTTAGCTTTGCTTCTGAACTTGTCTCTCCTTCTGTTGCTGAACTAAGATAGCTTATTTATAAGCCATGTGTGCTTAGAATTGAAGCTAATATGTAGCTAGTTGCCTTTGTTGAAATCTTGCATTCTTTAATATTAAAAAAGCTTGAATTCTTGACCAAGTCACCTTGCCTTCAATGCACCTGCCTTGCCCTTTACTTCTCTGCAGAAAGATGAAGATTCTTTGGGGTGAGTCATGCTTGATTTGTAAGCTACCATTTATCCATGCATTTTCCTTTTAATTTTAATCTTAAAGTAAGATAAAATCATGCAAAAATGGATAAAAAAAAGGTATGGGCTTAGTCTTGGTCGTGGGAGGCCCATAGTAACATGGAAATGATGTTTGAATGCTGAAAACTTGGCCCCATTTGGAAAAAATGCCATTTTGAACAATGTTGATTTCATGTATTTTCCCAAAATTTAGCCAACTTCAACAAAGTGTAAATCCTTCAATTTTTGTCATATGAAGGAGATCTTGCACTTTTTGGAAACCTCAAAGAGTCCTCTAACCAATGCCTTTGGTCTCATGTCAAAATGATTTTTGAAGCTCCTTGTGTGTCCTTTTGAAAAAAGTGTCTTTTTGTTGACTTTGAAAATGACCTGTAATGTCTTTGATCATATTTTTCAAATGGTGAATCCAATGACCATGGGATCAATGGCATTTGAAAGATAATTGAATTTCCTTCAAAACAAGCTTTGGTTTGAATTTTTTGGATGAAGGATGAGAGAGTTATGATCAGTCAAAGTTGAGTTGACTTTTCAGGCAAAAACCCTAATTTTGAATCTTAGGGTTTTGTTGATTTTTGATCTTTCCTTGATGAATTATGATCATCCAATGATCAAATGATGAATCCTTTGACAAAATATGGACTTTGACAAAAAATTTCATTTTTGACTGTCTGTTGATTTTTTTGGTCAAACGGGTCGTCTGTTGACTGTTTGAGCTGCTGACGGTGCGTCTGAGTGATTTGAAGTTTGAAAATTTGTATGATGGTACTTTGAGATATATGGATGTGTATGAAATCCATTTGAGCTCTCAAAAACTTGTTGCTCCTGTAAAAACAAGAAAAACCCTAGTCAGGGACTGTTTATGTAGGAGACAGTTAAGCGTACCTGATTTTTGTGCAGTGTTGAGTCTCTGCTAATCGCGTGATATTCAGAAGACTTCTAGAACAAAAATCTTGGAATTTTGAATTGTGAAAGATTGATTTGATTGATGGTACAAAACACTGAGAATTGTACTGCCAGCAGTTTGGCTGTCAACTGACTGTTCAGGTATTGATGTAGCAGTTAGAGTGAAAAATCAACAGTCAAAGTTAATTTTCTTTTTTGTTGTTTTTTGTTTTTGTTTTATGTAAAAAATGAAAGTTTATTTACATGACTTGTTAGAAAAACACAGACATAATAAATAACTAATATTTACGGTATGCGGGCAAAATTACCGATAATAACCCTGAAAATCATTTAATGCATAGAAATAGGAATATTTGACTGGCAGAAAACACACAAAATATTATCTTAGTAATTAAGCAATATTATGACAAATAGTACAACATTTAATACTGACAGTACAAATATCACATACTATATTGAACAGTACGACGAATAAACGGTACATTTAAGAAATAAGAAATACGACAAATTTTAAGAATGACGATTAATGACCCATGCTATGAACAATAACATGTAGATGATTGGGAGTGCAACCATTGCAGGTCCACACTCTTCAGGACTATGCAGGCAGAAGAAAGTCATGATCACCGTAGCAATGGTGATGACTGTAAGAAACAGTGTCTCTATCCACTTTGCCATTCTTGTTAGGGAAGAAGAGAAAATAGATATGAGGTAGGAATTTGAAAGATGAGTTGGAATTTGATGTGAGATTTTATGGAAGAAAATGAGAGGTATTTATAGAATGGAAAGAAGGAAAGAGACGTTGGGGAATGATGTGATTCCGTACAAAAGGAAAATTTGAGTGGAAGTAAGATTTGAAAGAAAGAGTATGATAGTGTTGAAAAAAGAGAGATTTGATTTTTGAAAAAGAGATTTGAAAAGATTTTTGCAAATAATGGAATATAGTACAAAAATTAGTGGGAAACAAAAGATAATAATAATCTACTTGTTACCAGTACAGTCTGAGTTTCCTGATTCTGCGCCTGCAAAAAGATTTAACTCTGTACCAATTGTGTCAGTACTATTTATCTGTAAATAAATAAATAGCATGTGTGAAGTAATAAACAGTATTTGGTGTTTGCGTAAGAATAAATTCAACTGCAAGCCAAATTACTGTATAAGAAAGATTCTAAAAACTAAGTATTTCATATGTCAGGATATTTGTTGAAATAAAAATCCATGATTATATGAGACCCTTAATTTTCAGATTGGAGTTTTCTTGAAAAATATGTGGGCAAATTTTGGGGTATAACAGTTGCCCCTATTCAATCTTCTTAAACCTGAAGAGATTGTCTGAAATCTGAAGGTAGAAGATGATTGAATATTTAGATGCCCTGAAAATTTGCACTTACCTTGATCAGAAGAGATGTTGGAAGTTGCATTTGAATGTCGTCTGCGAAATGTTGTTGGCAGATTGAAACATTACCTGAGATGGGCTTTCAGATGCCACCTGGTAAATGGGTTGAGGGTTTGTTCATCAGAATGAATCCATTGATTATATCTTGATGAAGGATTTGAAAGTCTTTGTGTTGACTGTTTCGGAACCGTCCAAGGTTACCGCTTTAAGTCTTGGAAGATAATCGTTACGGAACTTGTCCAAAGTTTTTCCGATTTAGATTTTGGAAGTTGATCATTGTGGAACCGTCTGAGGTATCGCTTTAGATCTGCAATGTTAGATCGTTCTGGAACCGTCTGAGGTATCGCTTTAGATCTGCAACGTTAGATCATTCTGGAACCGTCTGAGGTATCGCTTTAGATCTGCAACGTTAGATCGTTCTAGAACCGTCTGAGGTATCGCTTTAGATCTGCAACGTTAGATCGTTCTGGAACCGTCTGAGGTATCGCTTTAGATCTTTGATGCTAGATCGTTTTGGAACCGTCTGAGGTATCGACTTTGATCTATGATGCTTGTTTTTGAGTTGGTAAGTGATCAGAATGAATCTTCGGCTTGATTATATCTGAGAGAACCGTTCATGGAATTCAGGTGAACACGGCATGTGATTGAGAACATCTTTGTTGAAGATATCTGCCTACCTGAAAAATCAAGTTAGTGATATGCAATGTTTATGATGCATGTAAATGTGAGATATTCCCGGAGAAATATGCATGTTATGTTGTGCATGATGTATGATGTATGATGCATGATGTATGAATATGAATACGTGAATGTATGAATGTATGAATGTGATGTCAAGCTTCTAATTGGAAAAATAAATTCCCGCTAGTCAGCTGGACATGAATGTATTGTGATCATTGATGATCTTTTGTCTTGCTTGAGTACCCTCGTCTGGGGAAATTCTTTGAGAACCCGGGTATCCCGTTGAAGGATCTTTGACTACTGCTTGGGGAACCAAAGGTAACTGGAAGTTCTGATGCCCTTTCAAATGGGAATGAGGAAGATGCATAATCCTCCGATGCACTATCTGACCAAGTCCGGGTGCGGGGATCACACCTTCTGAAGATAGTAATCTGGAACAACCCTGCTGGGGAATAAGACTTCTTTTGAAGAGAAAATCTTTTTGAGGGATTTGCTGAGAAATGCGTTTCTCTTGGTGATTTCCTTCTGATGGAATGATGTCCAGATGATCGGGACATTTCCTGAATGCCATTCCTGTTTTTCCTGGTAAACATCAATCATATTCAAATGCATATGTTCATTCAAAATTATCATTGGGATGCTTACGTATTTAAACAGAAGAAATGAAAATAGTGATTTTTGAAAGAGCTGCATTGAAAAGAGCCATGATAGGCGGGTTAGCACAGGGAGACAACAATCCTAGAAGTAGGAAACTGTCAGAAAGTTTTGAAAAATATTTATGAAGATAAATAGCTATGTGAAAATGATCCAGTCAAGTTTCAACTCTGCTATTGCCAATCTGTCTTCGAGCATCTCATCCCTCACTTGTTGGAAGAAAGTGATTAGACTGATCGGTGTCTTTGAGGTGTTGAATCTTGATGGTGAGTAGGCAGCTGAACGGAACACAGTTGTATGCTTCATTCCCTAACTTTTGCCTAGGCCGCCCTTTCAGGTTTTCAGCCTACCGGGATAGTATTTGTTTAGTCTCTAATTTTTGCCTGGACCGCCCTTTCGGGTTTTCAATCCACCGAGACGCTCATTTTTGCCTAAGTTGCCCTTTCAGGTTTTCAACTTAGCGAGCTGTTTTTTTTTTTTTTTTTTTTTAAGAGAAGTATTTTTTGACTATGTCAGCATTCACAGGGTGTGGGAAATCCTCGCCATCCATGGTGGTAAGCAACATGGCGCCGCCGGAGAATATTTTCTTGATTATGAATGGTCCCTCGTAGGTGGGAGTCCATTTGCCTCTGGGATCACCTTGTGGTAAGATGATGCGTTTGACAACCAAGCCACCAGTTTGGTATGCTTGACTTTTGACTTTTTTGTTGAAGGCTTTGATCATACGCTTTTGGTATAGCTGACCATGACAAATAGCTGCGAGCCTTTTCTCATCAATCAAGTTTATCTGGTCCAACCGTGTTTGAATCCAATCGTCTTCGTCTAGATTGGCTTCTTTCATAATCCTTAGGGAAGGAATCTGAATTTCAATTGGAAGAACTGCCTCCATACCATAGACTAAGGAAAATGGAGTTGCCCCTGTCGAAGTACGCGCAGATGTGCGATAACCATGAAGAGCAAAAGGTAACATCTCATGCCAGTCTTTGTAGGTTACTGTCATTTTTTGTATGATTTTCTTGATGTTCTTGTTGGCAGCTTCCACCGCGCCGTTCATCTTTGGTCGATATGGAGAAGAATTATGATGTTTGATCTTGAACTGTGTGCAAAGTTCAGTAATCATTCTGTTGTTTAGATTTGTGCCATTGTCCGTGATAATCCGTTCAGGGATCCATACCGACAAATGAGATTGTATTTGATGAACCGGGCCACCACATTTTTGGTGACAGAAGCAAATGAAGCTGCTTCTACCCACTTTGTGAAGTAGTCAATAGCGACCAGGATAAAGCGATGTCCGTTGGAGGCAGTAGGTTTGATTTCTCCAATCATATCAATACCCCACATTGCAAAAGGCCAAGGAGCCGTCAGGACGCTTAATGGAACTGGAGGTACATGTACTTTGTCAGCATATATCTGGCATTTGTGACATGTTCGGGAGTGATGATGGCAGTCTGTTTCCATGGTAGACCAGTAATAACCTGCTCTAAGGATCTTTTTAGCCATTGTATGTCCACTGGAATGAGTACCAAAGGCACCATTGTGTATTTCTTCCATGATCTGTTCTGCTTCCTTCTTGTTTACACAGCGAAGTAAAGTCGAGTCATGGTTGCGTTTGTATAGGGTTCCATTGCTTAGAAAGAATTTGGCAGCAAATCTCCTTAGAAACCTTCTGTCATTAATGGATGCCCCTTCAGGGTACTCCTGAGCTTCGAGATATCTTTTTACCTCATGGAACCATGGTTTTTCCTCGGTTCCTTCGGTATTGATCTCATTGCAATAGGATGGTTCATCTTGCCTGTAGATGGTGATCATAGGCGCCTCGTAGTCCCACCTAACTTTGAACATGGATGACATGGTAGCTAAAGCATCAGCTAGTTGATTTTCCTCGCGTGGGATGTGTTCGAAAGTGATTTCTTCGAAGTAAAGAATCAAACTCAGCACATATTCTTTGTAAGGAATTAGATTTGGGTGCTTCGTGTCCCATTCCCCTTTGACTTGGTAGATTACCAAGGCCGAGTCTCCGTAGACTTCCAGGAATTTGATTCTTAGATCGATTGCAGCTTTGAGACCCAGAATACATGCTTCGTATTCGGCTATATTGTTAGTGCAATTGAAGCATAACCTGGCAGTGAACGGTGTGTAACTTCCTGCGGGGGAAATGATCACAGCTCCGATGCCATTGCCAAGTGCATTAGAAGCTCCGTCAAAAACCATAGTCCACCGGGATCCTGGCCCGGGTCCTTCTTCTGGTCCTGGTTGTTTGTAGTCATTGACTAGCATAATGTCTTCGTCTGGGAAGTCAAAGTTCAATGCTTGATAATCATTCACTGCTTGATGAGCCAGATGATCAGCTACCACACTTCCTTTGATTGCTTTTTGTGAAGTGTATTGATTGTCATATTCTGTCAAGATCATTTGCCATCTCGCTATTCTTCCTGAGAGAGCAGGTTGAACACGTATTTGATGGGATCCATCTTGGAGATTAGGAAAGTGGTGTGATTTAGCATGTACTGTCTTAGCCGGCGAGCTGCCCAAGCTAAGGCACAACAAGTTTTTTCGAGTAGTGAGTATCTTGTTTCACAATCGGTAAACTTTTTGCTAAGATAGTAGATTGCGTGCTCCTTTCGGCCGGATTCGTCATGTTGTCCTAGTACACACCCCATTGAGTCTTCTAACACAGTTAGGTACATTATCAGAGGTCTGCCTTCCACAGGTGGCAACAAGATTGGAGGTTTTTGGAGATATTCTTTGATTTTGTCAAAGGCTAACTGGCATTTGTCATTCCACCTTTCCACTTGATCTTTCTTCAACAGTTTGAAGATCGGCACACAAGTAGTAGTCATGTGGGCAATGAATCGGGCGATGTAATTTAGACGTCCCAAGAATCCTCTGACTTGTTTCTCGGTACGAGGTATAGGCATTTCTTGAATGGCTTTAACCTTGGCGGGATCAACCTCAATACCTTTGCTGCTGACGATGAAACCTAAGAGTTTGCCGGATCTTACTCCAAAGGTACACTTATTTGGGTTCAGTCGCAACTTGTATTTCTTGAGTCTGTCAAACAACTTGTGTAAATGACCCAGATGTTCTTCCTCGGTGTTAGATTTTGCAATCATGTCATCGACATACACCTCTATTTCTTGATGAATCATATCATGAAATAGGGCTACCATTGCACGTTGATAGGTTGCTCCTGCGTTTTTCAGACCAAAGGGCATTACTTTGTAACAAAAGGTTCCCCAGGGTGTTGTGAAGGTTGTTTTTTCCATGTCTTCGGGTGCCATCTTGATTTGATTGTACCCTGAGAATCCGTCCTCTCTAGGAAATCAATCATGAAGACCATTTGACATTCAGGGCCTTATTACTGTTCACAAGGCTGAATAACCAGTAATTCCCCTAACAAAGTCTCCAGGGTCATTTTGTCACTTGGCTGATAATTGATCATGTCTTCAAAACCACTATCACAAGGCTGGTAGTCGGTAACCTTTTGTTCTGGTTATATTATTAAACATGTCTATCACAATGCTGATAGTCGGTAATATTAACCGAACCTTTGAAACTCTTTTTACCTTGTCAAGTCTATCCCCATGCTGATAGTCGGTAATGTCGATAGGTAAGCTTTTCTTACAAAGCTATCATTCCCCAATGAAGCATACACTTGCTTTCCCGAAAAAACGGATTCTCTTCCTAAAACGGATTGAGACATCCTTCCCGACCTCTTTTCCCCAGCGGAGTCAGTTTTGATATTCCCTCGGTAAAGATATCCTTGCATCATTCGCAATTTTGGTATCTTAGGTCCAAAATTCGCGTCTTTGATATTTAAGTCTCTTCCACCCTATCAAAACGAAGATTTTCAATCTTCATGTCTCAGGTTGAAGAAACTTAAATAGGGGCATCTGTCATACCCCAATTTTTGACCTAAGATACCACCTCACATCATAGCATATGCATCATTTGCATCTCTAACAAAATTGCATAGCTTGTGTTTGCTACTTGTGACTCAGCAGGATTTAATCAGGAAATCACTCATCAGTACAAGTAACAGTTAATTAGGGTTTTGACTGAAGACAGTGCACTCCTGACTTTTGCTCAGAATTTGACCTAATGGCTTGGGACATGACCTCAAGACCCCAAGTGCATCATTTTGACCTAATCCATTGGCTCATAACATCTCCTACACAAAGATTGATCAGACAAATCCTCAGATCAGGGTTTTGAACTATCAGGGACTAAAATCAGGGATCACATTTGGGAAACCCTAAAAATCCCCAGGAAGTCAATCAAAGGTCTCAATTATCCTCAAATAATCCCTATGACAATATCCAATGGAAATTGCATCTCAATTCAAGACCTACAGTCATCAATCTCATCAGGTCGACAATTAGGGTTTTTGACCTAATTCACTGAACAACTGACTTTTTAATCAGGGCATGGTGCCACAACTCAAAACATGGCTCAATATCCTCTAATGCTTCAATGTGATCCATTCATACCATTCATATGGTGAGGATAGCATGTTTCATTTGAAATCTCCAGAAATGCGATTCGTCTGAAAAAGTCAACTGTACAAGATCACCATTGACTTTTGGGGAATTTTGGTCAACCATGACTTTTGAAGTTGAAAATCATCAATATATGAAGTATGAAGTCATTTGATCAAGAAAAATCAAGAAAATCAATCAAGAATCAAAAAGTCAAAAGTTTGACTTTCATACTTAGAAAATTTTTCTGTGTTTTTTATGGTTTTTTCCAAACTTTGGAGGGGAATAACTCAAAATTTCACCTACAAACTGAAAAAAACTTCCAACATGAAAGTTGTAGATTTTGATCCAATAAACAACTTTGACACATATAAATTTTTTCCATAAGATCAACCATTTAAGAGATATGGAGCTTCAAAGTTGACATCTTTTGAAAATTTCACTTAAAACTTCATTTTCTTCAAAGTTCATGGAACTTTTTCACCCATTTCCTTAAAGGTCTTGAAGAAACTTTCAACTAGGGTTTTGAAGTGTGTAACATGAGCTTTCCAAAATGTCCAAGAGCATGAAAAAATATGGAGTGTAGCTATGGTTTTGAATTATGCATTTAGTGATCATTTTCACTTGAATTTTCACCATTTTTCACTAAGTTTCAAGACTACATTGCCTATAGTCCAAGTAATGATGCAAAGAGGCAATAATTGAAGATATTTTCTCTGATTTGAGATCAGAATGGAAGAGGATAAGAAGCTTGAGTTTTAACCATGGTTTGGTCACTTTAACCATTTTGCATTAAATGTAAAAGATTCCTTTTTATCTCTTAAGCCAAATCATCAAACTTTGATCAAGTTGCAAAGCTCTTCATTCAGAATCCTTGGCCTATAAATAGAGGTCCAAAACTCATTCAAATTCACACCAAAACCTCACAATTATAGGTTTTCTCTCTTCTTTCTTGAATTACAAGTCATGTGTTTCAAAGTGAGGTAGAAAACTCAACCTCCAAACCTTGCAAGTTCTGAACAAAGTGATGCTTCCCACAACTTCTAAATGTCAAATGTGATGTGTTTGAATCACTCATACACCCAAAAACACCTCAAATCTCAGAATCACTACCTCACTTCCATAATTGCATATATTGAACCTTATCATGCCAAAATCCATACCAAGCCATATCTGTCCAAACTAACACTCCTAACACCATCCATATACTTCATATGAATGATCCAAACACTCACCAGCAATCTGAAACACCTCCATCTTCAAATTCGATTCATACTTGAAGCAACTGCAGTTCGGGTGCCATGGCCATGCTCAGATGAATTCAGCTTGTTCCAGACATCCAGACACCTTCCATAATCATCATTGAAGCTATCCAGATTGATACAAAGCATCTGTAACACTTATATTGAAGAATCAAATCTCCAGTTTGGCCGTTTTTGAAGGTAAGTCACTTGAACTTCAAACTCTATCATACATGCATCATAAATGAAAAACTGCCATGCCATCTTGTTTCTGCATATGTATGGATCATTAACCCTCAATCAATTGCAACTTATCATGCACACACACGATTTCAGATTGAAACTCAAAATTAGGGTTCTTCGTGTTCATCAGAAAATTGATAGCCTTAGAGATAAAATAAATGCAATTAAATGATACCATCATGTTCCTGGTGAAAAATCGAGCAAGATAGGCTATTCACTCGATCCAAACAATTCAGTTTTCAGAATTTTCAAATTTGAATTGGGTATGTGTTCTTGGCGCCAGATTTTGAAACTGAAATTAGAAATTGATTCAAAAATATAATTGATTCGTTGCAAATACTAAACAGACCACGCGCGTGGTCCAGTTGGTCATGTTTTTGAGTAGTGAGCGTGAGGTCGTGGGTTCAACACTCATGGGGGCCAAAACCAATTTTTTGACACTATTTTTCTTTCATTTTTTACACAACTTCACTTAATTATTTAACCAATCAAATCAATTTATTTTTGCTTCATTTTTTGAACACTTCTTACTTAATATACATATTTTAAGAATATCAAAAAAAATCATCAAAAAATATTTATTTGATACATTTTTTAATAGTTTTAAAATGACTTGTTTTTAAGTAATTTTAATACTTTTAAATATTATTTTTCATTTGATTTTCAAAATTAATCATTTGTAAATACTTTTTGAAGCAAACCCTAATCATCTAAATGTTAATTGAAGACAATCTTTTTGTTTATCTTGATTAATTTGACTTCTTTCAAAATTCAAATCGTTTTAAAACGAGTGATCGCGATTCTTTTCAAAAACAATAAACCATTTCTTTTTGAAACTATTGATTAAATCTTTTTAATTGATTAATTGATTTTCAAAACGGAGTGGGGCCTCTCGAATATTAGAGAGTGTAAGTCCCATTTCTTTTCTTTTTGTACAGTTTTCAAAACAATAAAACATTCTTCAAAATAAAATCTTTTCAAACAATTTTCAAATCATTTTCAAAACAACAAAATTTCAAAACTTTTCAATATACCATGGGCCTCCACGTAGGTATAAGTCCCGAAGCCCTTTTGTACATACCCACTCCAGTACATGAAATTAGGTATTTCATTGTACGCCTTTTGTACATATCTCGTTCAGTTTGATTTTTTAACTTTGAAATACAAACCAAAAATGAAGTTTTCTTTAAATCTTCCCAAAAATATACCATGGGCCTCCATGTAGGTATAAGTCCCAAGCCCCTTTGTAAATACCTGTTTACATAGCTGTGAATAAATTCAAGTGGACCTCTCCTCGAGTATGAGTCCCGAGCCCTGTGTATACAAATGGATCATGCTTACAGGTATATTTCCTTCATAAACTCCATTATATACACACACTTTGTCATATGTATAACTGTTCATATTTGTTCATGTACTTGTTCATATTTGTTCGTACTTGTTCATACTTGTGATTGTGTTATATGCTTGTTCAACTTAGTACAACACTAGGTTCCCCATAGCCTCCTATTGGGCTTCGTGCAAAGAATCTCCACTAGTTTAGGTTAGGACATAGAGTATGGTTTCCCGGTGAAATCGCTCTAAGAGCTCAAACCAACTATACCATGCCTCCCCTTGGGCTTTGTACAAACGAGTGACCCTCCCATAGCCTCCTCTTGGGCTTACAATGCAAGGACCCTGGATTGTCCCTCCCATAGCCTCCTCTTGGGCTTACAATGCAAGGACCCTCGGATAGCCTCCTCTTGGGCTTCGTACAAGGACCCACGAGCTTCTTATAAGCATCCCCAATATCCAAAACAAATACCCTAGGAGATTAGACATTTTTCATCTCTATGCTAGGAGTATCTCTTATATATCATCACAAACAATCAATCAATCAAACTTTTTCTTGCCACAAGGCTGGCTAATCAATCAAACTTTTTTGCCACAAGGCTGGCTAATCAATCAAACTGTTTTACCACCGTACTGGATGATTAATCAAAGTTTTTGTCACAAGGCTGACTTCATTGAAACTTTTGCCACGAGGTTGGCTGATTAATCAAAACTTTTTGTCACAAGGCTGACTTCATTAAAAGTTTTTGCCACAAGGCTGGTTAAACGAACAAACAAAAATCAAACAGATGTATGTGATGATATAGATTAGATACATCTAGCATTTAGACGACATTTGTCTATTTTCCTTTGCTTCCACTAGCATAAGTGGGAACTACGATTGCTCTGACTTTCTCAACATCCCTTTGAGAATACGTAGGCACAAGGTCGATCCTTGGCGAGCAAAACAAAACACAAAAAACCATTCAAACCTTAGCACCCGTAGACCCCGAGCTACAGATGCTCTGATTCCCTCTAGGGGATATGTATGCAGAGGATCGCGATGATCTTTGCGAGCATAATCAAACAAACACCTTAGGTCCCACCTATTTCACAAGAACCTCCACCACAACAAGAATGGAATGAAAAACAATAAAGAACCCTGTAGAGTACTACAGATACGTTGGGTGCTAATACATTCCCTTCGTATAACCAACCCTCTTACCCAAGATCTCCCCCCACTTTTAGGTTATTGCAGCTTTTTTCCTTTTCCTCCTTTGGAAATAATAAAAAGTTTGGTCCGTACAAAAGAAAAATCATTTTTATGAACACTCGAGCCCAAAGAAGGCATCAGGTGTCTCATCCCACAAAAAGAGGAACAAAACGGTTTTTCGCCCGCGACAGAAAAATGGCGACTCCACTGGGGACCATCTTTTTATTGTTTCCAAAGGAAGGGTTATTTCTAATTATTGTTTTTATTTTTGTTACATGTGTGATTCTTTGGTTCTGTTACTTGTGTGGTTCTGTTACAAGTGATACATTATGGACAAATCCTAACCCGGATTAAGTACACATAAGAAATTAGGTGGAGGGTATAGTCATGTGCAGGCGCACTTGAGAATCCTTCCGCTCAGTGGAGGTTCCTTGTTGGTAATATATGTTTAGCATGCTTTCGTAGCGAAGACATTATTGCCGCATTGAACTGTAGAAGCTGAGAGACCGTAGAACCCCAACCCATCCTGGCCTTATTAGGACGTGGTGCAGAAACGATCCAGGTGAAGACTTGGATAGTTGTCATGCGGAGAACCACACTCAGACGAGTTTTTCTTGAGAATATTTCTGGCTCATCAGTTTAGTCGTGAAAGCCGGTAATATCCGAAAGAAAAATGTAGACTCTGACGTATCAGTAGAACATGTTGTACAGGTGATTAACTAGATCTATCCCTATTTGGTTCTCTGACCTCATGCTCGTGACGCTGGACCTTTGAACCTGTGTGTACTATGTTTGAATTACCATGTTTGTGTACCATGTTTGCGTTACCATTACCATGTCTGTTTTACCATGTTTGAATATGTGGCATTCATGCATCCACGCATGCATACATTCAAAAAAAAAACCCATTTTTTCCATAAAAACATGATTTTTCCAAAGATTTAGAGAAATTTTCTTTGCAAACATTTTAGGATTTAGTCATGGAAGAAGTAAAAAGGCATACCAAGAAATACGGTTTCAAAGCGCCTGATGTGGGAAAACTGATAGAGTTAGCATCTTCTGTACAAAATCCTTCTAATTTTAGGAAAAGTTATGGAAAACTTTTGCCTATTTTGAATACTCATGTTGATGAAGGACTTCTCAAAACTCTGGTTCAGTTCTATGATCCCGTTTACCGTTGTTTTACCTTTCCAGACTACCAGTTGGTACCGACTTTGGAAGAATATGCCAATCTTTTGGGTATTCCTGTGTCTGACAAAATACCCTTCAATGGTTTGGAAGCCATTCCTAAGTCACACGTCATTGCGGCAAGTATCCATTTGAAAAAGTCTGAAGTAGAGAGTAATTGGACTACCAAAGGAAACCTCCCGGGTTTAACCTCACACTTCCTGATAAAGAAAGCCTTTGATTTCATCGAAACTGGTAGCATGATAGCTTTTGAAGCTGTACTAGCCTTGCTCATCTATGGGTTGGTTCTGTTTCCCAATGTCGACAACTTTGTTGATATCAATGCCATAAAGATTTTTCTGATTGGAAATCCTGTTCCGACTTTACTTGGTGACATGTATTTCTCTGTCCATCATAGGAATCGCCAAGGCGGTGGAATTATTGTATGTTGTGCACCTTTGTTGTTCAAATGGATTGTTTCACACTTACCTGAGTCTCCTATTTTCACAGAAAAACCGAGAAGGTTTGCGTTGGCCTCGAAGACTTATGTCTCTTACTAATAATGATATCCGTTGGTATACCTTGGCTCACTGTGGTACAGAAACCATTGAAAGTTGCGGAGAATTCGCCAACGTACCTCTCATTGGTACACAAGGAGGAATTAACTACAATCCGATCTTAGCCCGACGACAACTCGGGTATACAAATTCAGTTAAACCTGTTGGTCTCGCAGTAGAAAGCTACTTCTATCAAGAAAGGGAAGATCCTCAAAGGTTGAAGACAAGAATGATGAGAGCTTGGTACGACGTCCGATGGAAAGAAAAAGGTGAGGAAAGGAATTGCATTGCTACGGACGCCTACACCTGCTGGGTAAAGAAAAGAGCAAAGGAGTTTCAAATGCCTTATGATTATGAAAAACCCATGTCTCTTGTGGTATCTCAACTACCCAATATTCCCATTCCCACTATGAAGGAATACCAAGACACTTTAGCCAAGATGAGGTTAGAGAAAAATGCTTGGGAGCACAAGTTTCGTAGGACCGATATGGAAAATAGAAGGTTGAAGAAACAAGTGAAAGATCACGAAGAAACTCTCTACTGTCAAGATGGATGGCTCATGAGTAAAGATGAGAAGATTCGTCAGAAAGACGCTGCAATCAAGAGGTACATCAAAGAAAGCAAGAAAAAACCTGAAGGTTCAACAAGCAACGCTCCAACTCCTGACGATTGGAAGAATATTGTTGACAAGCTAAAGACCGAAAAGGCCGAATTGAAAGCTTACTATGGGAAAGAAATCATGAAGCTCAAGCTGCACAATGCATTTGGTTCTTCGTCTGATGAAGATGCTTAGGATTGTTTAGCTTTTTATCTATCATTTGCTTTTGTAAGGAGCTACGCTCCAATGTTGTAACATTTCCCATTATTGCAAAAAAAAAAAAAAATGAATGAATAAAAGATTTGTTTGTGTACAAATGTTTGCAAGGAAATAATCTTTAAAATGTTTGGAAAAATCATAAATTTCTTTTTTGCATACATCATTCTGCATATCGAGTCTGTTGTATAGAGTCTTATCTTTTGGATCTTTCTCCATTAGATCGTCAAGCTGTCGCGTCTCAAAGTTTCTCGACCGCACTCGCAATCAGATCACAGATACAATACTCGTTCAAATAGAAGAAGAGTAATGGAACACTCTGAACAAGAGAATATTGAGCTCCGTGGTACAGTGACCACTCTTCAGGAAAAATTGGAAAGTCTCACTACTCTGGTTGACTCTTTAATGGCCGCACAGAATCAGCCGCCGCCACCTAACAGTCAAGCAACAGTAACATCTGAGGTTACTACTCCAGTTTCTACGGTTGCATTCGGCATTCCATCTTTTTCCATGCCAGAAGGTTGGGGCACGCCTTTCAGCTTTGGTACAGGTTTCCGCCATAATGTTTCTGGGGTTCAAACATCCACAACTGAAGCGCCTGCTGCACAAAGTTCACAGTTCACTCCAAATCAGGGGATAACTTTTTCTCAAGTTACTATGGCACTTTCTCAACCCACTATGACGGTTCCGACTCCTATGGTTCACACTGTTCCTTACGGAGACAATGAGATTTATCATGATCAGGGTGATAGCACAAATCAGCGAAGTCTTGTGGGAGATCTCCAAGAACAGTTTAACAAGATGCAGCTGGAAGTCAAAGCTATTCGGGGAAAAGATTTATTTGGAAAGAATGCCCAGGAGCTATGTTTGGTTCCCAGTGTACAAATACCAGCTAAATTCAAGGTCCCAGACTTTGAAAAGTACAAAGGTAGTTCTTGTCCACAAAGCCATCTTGTGATGTATGCCAGAAAGATGTCTACTTATGCAGATAATCATCAGTTGCTTATCCATTACTTTCAAGACAGTTTGACTGGTGCCGCACTGAAGTGGTACACAGGCTTGGATAGCACTAATATTCGAACTTTCAATGACCTAGGTGAGGCCTTTGTCCGACAATACAAGTATAACTCGGATATGGCTCCAGACAGAGATCAGCTTCGGTCCATGGCTCAGAAAGACCATGAAGCTTTCAAAGAGTATGCCCAACGATGGAGAGAAACTGCTGCTCAGATTAATCCACCGTTAAAAGAGAAAGAGATGACAAAGATCTTCTTGAATACTCTCAGTCCGTTTTATTATGAACGCATGATTGCTAGTGCTCCAAGTGATTTCACCGAAATGGTAAACATGGGTATGCGTTTAGAAGAAGGAGTCCGAACAGGACGTTTGACTAAAGAAGGTGGATCTTCGGGTGGAACCAAAAAGTTCGGAAGTGATTTCCCAAAGAAGAAAGAACAAAGTGTTGACATGGTATCCCAAGGGA
Source organism: Vicia villosa (assembly GCF_029867415.1). Taxonomy (NCBI): domain Eukaryota; kingdom Viridiplantae; phylum Streptophyta; class Magnoliopsida; order Fabales; family Fabaceae; genus Vicia; species Vicia villosa. Next base: position 203,327,129 of record NC_081182.1, read on the forward strand.
GGCCAAGAGGAAATGTCAATCGTCAACGACAGGTAGCTGCTGTCACGCCAGTCGTTAATACCGCACCGAATCCGGGGTTTACTCCGCAGTTTCAACAACAACAGCCTCGACCACAGGCTCAGCAGTTAAACAATAATCAGAATCGTGTGCAAAGAGCTCCACAGTTCGATCCGATTCCAATGACCTACACAGAATTGTACCCTGCTTTGATTGAAAGAGGCCTTATTCAAACTAAAGCACCACCACCAGTACCTGAGAGACTCCCATGGTGGTACAAAGCTGAGGTCTCATGCCCTTATCATCAAGGAGCACCTGGCCATGATCTTGAGCATTGCATAGCTTTGAAATATGAAGTTCAGAGGTTGGTTAGATCAAATCTCCTCTCTTTCAGAAATTTGAATCCTAATGTACAAGCAAATCCGCTGCCCAATCATGGAGGGCATGTTGTAAACATGGTATATGGATGTCCTGGCCAATACCGAGTCTATAATATCAACTTCTCAAGAGCAGATTTGGTACAAATGCACGCTACTCTTTGTCGAGGGCCGAATTTTCGCCAGCATCAATACGGTTCCTGTAGAATATGTTGTGTGGATCCTCACGGGTGTTCGATTGTGAGAAGAGATCTCCAAGTTTTGCTAGATAATGGTACTATTGAGATCTACAGAAATAGGGATGAAAATGAAGTTAACATGATAGGATGTTATCCGCATGAGCTTTTAGTCTCAGATATCAACTCGGAAATGCCTACAGTTAACGTCATCGTTCCTCATTTCAACATGCCTGAGCGCATGGAAGTTACCTACAACAAGCCAAAGGTTCCTATTGCTCCTTTGATCATTTGTCTACCTGGACCTGTTTCTTATGACTCTGACAAGGCAGTCCCATACAACTACAATGCTACAATGATAAAGAATGGACAAGAAGTTCCTTTGCCTACTCTCTCATCTGTTGTAAACATCGCCGATGTAAGTCGAGTAACAAGAAGTGGACGTGTGTATACTCCACTACCTCCAAAGCAGCCTGTTGCTCCTGCAGCTGGACAAAATCCTGTGAATACACCAGTGGGAAATCCTGTGGAAACTCCTGTCAGTAATACAAACACTGATGTTGGTCAATCCAGTGGAACCAATGTCAATCCTGATTTTGATGAAATTTTGAAGCTTATCAAAAGAAGTGAATATAAGATTGTGGATCAGCTTATGCAGACTCCTTCGAAGATCTCAATACTTTCATTGCTTTTAAATTCAGAAGCCCACAGGGAAGCCCTGATGAGAGTCTTGGATCAAGCTTTTGTAGATCATGATGTGACTGTTGACCACTTTGATGGGATAATAGCCAATATAACAGCTTGTAACAATTTAAGCTTCTGTGATGAAGAACTTCCCGAGGAGGGTAAAAATCACAATCTTGCTTTGCACATTTCTATGAACTGTCAGTCAGACTCTTTGTCCAATGTGTTGGTAGACACCGGATCTTCCTTGAATGTGATGCCAAAGACGACTCTTGCTCGCTTGTCTTACCAAGGAATGCCTATGAAGTTCAGTGGCGTAGTTGTCAAAGCATTTGATGGATCGCGAAAATCTGTTATCGGCGAAGTCAACCTTCCCATGACAATTGGTCCCCATACATTTCAAATCACTTTCCAAGTCATGGACATTCAAGCTGCTTATAGCTGTCTGTTAGGACGACCATGGATCCATGAAGCGGGGGCAGTACTTTCTACGCTCCATCAAAAGTTAAAATTTGTAACAAATGGAAAATTGGTAACAATAAGTGGAGAGCAAGCCTTGATGGTGAGCCATTTATCCAATTTCTCTTTCATCAGTGCTGATGATGTGGAAGGAACTCAGTTCCAAGGTCTCTCTTTAGAAGACGAACCTTCCAAAAAGAAAGCATCAATCTCTTCTTACAAAGAAGCAGTGAAAGTAGTAAAAGATGGAACTACCACTGGCTGGGGGCAAGTTGTGATCCCTACCAAAAATGAAACCAGAGCAGGACTCGGATGTTCACCGATGTTCTCAAACTGCACCAAGAAGGATGAAACCCTTCGTCCGATCAAGGAAACATTCATTAGTGGAGGATTCCTTAACCCAATTCCTCAAGAGGTTAATGTCCTTATCGAAGAATGTATCGAAGAAGGTCTCTCCGATGATGAAGAAGAATGGAAATGTTATCTCAATGACTCGGGATATATATCTCAGGAAGAACCATATCCTCCTTCAGAAGAATCCAATGGCAAAGAAACTGAGCCTGTTCCTGCAGAAATCTGGGACACCTTGGGACAACCAAGTGGAAAATTTGATTACATGGTGAAATATACTGCACCTGAAAGTTACAAGATTGCGATTGAGGATATCCAACCAACTGGATGGGGAGATTCCTTTAGTCAACCAGAAGAGGCTTACCAATGCTCTCAATTTTCTCAGCAGCCTGAAATTACTGAAAGTTTCAACTTCAATGCATCTGCCAAGGTTAACAATCCTGAAGGTGGTTATTATCACATAAATGCCATTTTTGAAGATGAAGGGGAAGATGGTCCCGCAACTGACTCGGAAAGTGTCGCTGACAATGAGTCTCTTCATCCTGAAGACTGGGAAATACATCCTGAAAATTCTGAAGATTGTGACTCGTCTTATGCTCTTCAAGAAGTAGAAGAAGACCGTTTCAACTCTACAAAGAACAAGGTTGACAAACCAGGACCTTCAAATCCTGCTCGACCAGCGGTCAATGTCAATACTGAAGATAATCCTGAAGAGAATTTTCCTGAATACATAATACACAGAGGAGTTCGTTGCTACTGGAAGGCTGTCGACGTTCCAAATGTTGTTCGCCGCTCAAAGTAATCACCTCGCTGTTATTTTGACCTCCTGCCTTGCCCAAAGCAGAGAGATGTTTTATAGGGCTTTGCTTTTAAATGTTCCGCCCAAATAACTTTGTGTATAGGGCTTTGTTTTAAAAGTTTCCCTCTTTGTCCTGCCCAAGACAAAAGAGTTTGTGTTTAGGGCTTTGTTTCAAAAATGAATCATAAATAAAGTGTCATTTTGAATTCCCTACATTATATGTTTTATTTGTGCTTTTTTCTGGAAATGGTAATCCTAAAAAACCAAAAAAATAAAAACCAAAATAAAATAAAAAAAAAAAAACTTTTCAAAAAAAATCTGCATACACTCCTGCATTCATAAATTTTCTAAAATAGATATAAATCACATGTGCAGATTTACTATTGATAAACCCATTGAATGCAATAACCCTATGCCCTCTCCCAACTTTGAGTTTCCTGTGTTCGAAGCCGAAGAAGAGGAAGAAGAGGAGATCCCGGACGAGATCTCTCGATTACTTAAGCACGAGGAAAGAGCCATTCTGCCTCACAAAGAGCCTCTAGAAAAGATCAACTTGGGTTCTGAAGAAGACAAAAAAGAAGTGACCATTGGATCGCTGCTTGATGCTGATATCAAGAGTAAGTTGACAGACCTTCTCAAAGAATATGTTGACGTGTTTGCCTGGTCCTACCAAGACATGCCTGGGTTGGATACCAATATTGTTCAGCATTACTTGCCATTGAAGCCAGAATGTCCGCCGGTTAAGCAGAAATTGCGAAGGACTCACCCTGATATGGCTAACAAGATCAAAGTGGAAGTTCAAAAGCAACTCGACGCAGGTTTTCTTGTCACCTCTGAGTATCCTCAATGGTTGGCCAACATAGTGCCAGTTCCGAAGAAAGATGGCAAAGTCAGAATGTGTGTTGACTACCGTGACTTGAACAAAGCCAGTCCAAAAGATGACTTTCCATTACCACATATCGACATGCTGGTTGATAACACCGCTAAGTTCAACGTCTTTTCCTTCATGGACGGGTTCTCCGGTTATAATCAGATCAAGATGGCTCCTGAAGACATGGAGAAGACATCTTTCATCACCCCATGGGGTACCTTTTGCTACAAAGTGATGCCGTTTGGATTAAAGAATGCAGGCGCAACTTACCAAAGGGCGATGACTACTCTCTTTCATGACATGATGCATAAAGAAATTGAAGTCTATGTGGACGACATGATAGCCAAGTCCAGCACAGAAGAAGAACATATTGAATACCTTTTGAAGTTGTTTCAACGGTTAAGGAAATATCAGCTTCGCTTGAATCCTAACAAATGTACTTTTGGGGTTAGATCTGGAAAACTCTTGGGTTTCATTGTCAGCCAAAGAGGTATCGAAGTAGATCCCGACAAAGTCAGAGCTATTCAAGAGATGCCTGCACCAAAGACTGAAAAACAAGTAAGAGGATTTCTCGGACGATTGAACTATATCTCCAGATTTATCTCTCAAATGACTGCTACTTGTGGGCCAATTTTCAAGCTTCTCCGCAAAGATCAAGGGGTTGTATGGACTGAAGATTGCCAGAAAGCGTTTGACAGTATCAAGGAATACCTGTTAGAACCACCGATATTGATTCCTCCGGTTGAAGGGAGACCATTAATCATGTACCTTACGGTGTTGGAAGAATCCATGGGTTGTATGCTTGGACAACAAGATGAAACCGGTAAGAAGGAGCATGCCATCTATTACTTGAGTAAGAAATTCACAGATTGTGAGTCTCGTTACTCCATGCTCGAAAAAACATGTTGTGCTTTGGCTTGGGCTTCAAAACGTCTTCGCCAGTACATGATCAACAATACTACTTGGTTAATCTCCAAAATGGATCCGATCAAGTATGTCTTTGAAAAGCCTGCATTAACAGGAAGGATTGCCCGATGGCAAATGCTGTTATCTGAATATGACATTGAATACCGTGCTCAAAAAGCGGTCAAAGGAAGCATTCTCGCCGATCACTTGGCGCATCAACCTATCAATGAATATCAATCTCTCAAGTTTGACTTTCCTGATGAAGATGTCTTGTACTTGAAGATGAAAGATTGTGACGAACCGTTACCTGAAGAAGGTCCTGAGCCTGGATCAAGATGGGGCCTAATTTTCGATGGAGCAGTAAACGCTTTTGGCAATGGAATTGGGGCAATCATCATCACTCCCAAGGGTACTCATATCCCGTTCTCCGCCAGATTGCTATTTGATTGCACCAACAACATCGCAGAATATGAAGCTTGTATCATGGGTCTCGAAGAAGCCATTGACTTAAGGATCAAGATCCTTGACATATATGGAGATTCAGCCCTCGTGATCAACCAAATCAAAGACAAATGGGAAACTTACCACCCTGGCTTGATTCCCTACAGAGATTATGCAAGACGTCTGTTGACTTTCTTCAACAAGGTTGAATTGCATCATATACCTCGAGATCAGAATCGAATGGCAGACGCCTTGGCTACTCTATCTTCCATGTTCAAAGTCAATCATTGGAATGATATGCCTACAGTCAGAATTACGCGCCTTGAAAGGCCCGCCTATGTGTTTGCAACTGAAGCCGTCATCGATGATAAACCGTGGTTCCACGACATCAAGCACTTCCTTCAAACTCAAGAGTACCCACTTGGGGCATCAAACAAAGATAAGAAAACTCTAAGGAGACTTTCTGGCAGTTTCTTCCTGAACGGAGATGTGCTATACAAAAGAAATTTCGACATGGTTTTGCTCAGATGCGTGGATAGACACGAAGCAGACATGTTAATGCATGAAGTGCATGAAGGGTCCTTTGGAACTCATTCAAATGGGCATGCAATGTCCAAAAAGATCTTAAGAGCAGGATACTATTGGTTGACAATGGAATCTGATTGTTACAAACACGTGAAGAGATGTCACAAGTGCCAGATCTACGCAGATAAGATCCATGTGCCACCGACTCTACTCAACGTTCTCTCATCTCCATGGCCTTTCTCCATGTGGGGTATTGACATGATTGGAATGATCGAACCAAAAGCTTCAAACGGTCATCGTTTCATCTTGGTAGCAATTGATTACTTCACCAAATGGGTCGAAGCAGCATCTTATGCCAATGTTACAAGACAAGTGGTTGTGAGGTTTATCAAGAACAACATCATTTGCCGATATGGTATTCCCAGCAAGATCATTACTGACAATGGTTCAAACTTGAACAACAAAATGATGAAAGAATTGTGTGAGGAATTCAAGATTGAGCATCATAACTCTTCTCCTTACAGGCCAAAAATGAACGGCGCAGTTGAGGCTGCTAACAAGAACATTAAGAAGATCGTCCAGAAAATGGTCGTCACTTACAAAGACTGGCATGAAATGCTGCCATTTGCTTTACATGGATACCGTACTTCAGTGCGTACTTCAACAGGGGCAACTCCCTTTTCTCTAGTATACGGCATGGAAGCTGTGCTCCCCGTAGAAGTGGAAATACCATCAATAAGAGTCCTCATGGAGACTAAGTTATCAGAGGCTGAATGGTGTCAAAGCAGATACGATCAGTTGAACTTAATCGAAGAGAAACGTATGACTGCTCTATGCCATGGACAGTTATACCAAGCAAGGATGAAACAAGCTTTCAACAAAAAGGTTCGACCTCGTGAATTTCAAGAAGGCGACCTCGTGCTTAAAAAGATCTTGTCTTTTCAACCAGATTCTAGGGGCAAATGGTCTCCTAATTACGAAGGCCCGTATGTTGTCAAAAGAACATTTTCTGGCGGCGCCATGATTCTTACAACCATGGATGGTGATGAACTCCCACATCCTGTGAATGCTGATGCAGTCAAGAAATACTTTGTCTAAAAAATACAAAAGAACAGCTCGGTAAGTCGAAAACCCGCAAAGGGCGACTTAGGCAAAAATGAGCGTCTCGGTGGACTGAAAACCTGAAAGGGCGGTCCAGGCAAAAATTAGAGACAATAAACAGAAAAAAATTCATCCTGGTAGATTGAAAACCTGAAAGGGCAATCTAGGCAAAATTAGGGATTTATGACAAAGTAACTGCATCAGTCCGTACTTCGTCACCTGAGGAGTCTTTTTCATCAAAGGATCTTCAATCAAATCACTGCCAATCTGAAGCGACAAGCACAGTTGGAACTCAAAGTTGTTGGGGGGAATAGTGGTTATTGCTTTCAATGTAGCCTTTTCCGCATAATTACCATTTCCAACTTTTGTAAATACTCCATGGAATCACGCCTTTAGCTGATTTCCATCCTATTAAATAAATTTGAGCCTTGTGCCCATTTGTTTGCAATCTTTGATTTCTTTCAGCTTGCAAAATGACGCTTTAATTGTGTTATTCACTTTTGAAACAAAAAAGAAAAAAATAAGTTTTAAATGAATTTACTTCACTTTTCTTTTTCAAAATAAAAGCGAAATTTTCCTTTGAGTTGTGAACGACAGAAGGAACATCAACAGCTATCTCCATAGGACGAAGCTCTTCTATCCCCAGTGAAGAGGATCTTTTATCCCCAGTGAAGAAGATTTTCCATCTCCAGTGAAGAAGGTTCTTCCATCTCAATGAGAAAAGATGCTCATCTTCCCCAGAGAAGTTTAAAGCACACAGCATCATTCATCACCCGTGTTATCTACACCGTGTTGAAGAACATTCGCCAAGTATCTGGTTATGTTGCGACGTCGGTCCTTCTCCAGTATATACTTCTTTGTCTGTCAGTATTATTAGCATGCATGCTACATTCATGACATTCATCATTCATACATATTTGCATCATTCATGCATTCTTGCATTTTTCAATAATCGCTTGTTCAGGATATATCTATCCCAAAAAAGAAAAGAAAAAAGGAAAAAAAGAAAAAAAAAAAGGAAAAAAGAAAAAGAAACAGGTATGGGCGTGTCATCTCTCCAAATAGATTGTCACCCATAAGCAGAAAGAATACCATTTGTTTCTCCAGTTCCCCACTAAGATCATTCCTCGTGGAAGAAGGCTGATTTAGTTTCTCCTCTCATAACAAAAGGAGAAAATACCCAGTTGAGTTCATTCCTCATGGGTACAAAGTCTTGTTTGACTGTCTCTTTCCAATTCATTCTTGGTTAGAACCTTGTCTTTACCAGAGATTCAAATTCCGATTCCCCAAATAGAGTCGTGAAAAACAGACAATAAGCAATAGCCTCATCATCTGAGCAACTTATGTCCCTTCCAAAAGATTTTTCCTCTCTAGGAAATCAATCATGAAGACCATTTGACATTCAGGGCCTTATTACTGTTCACAAGGCTGAATAACCAGTAATTCCCCTAACAAAGTCTCCAGGGTCATTTTGTCACTTGGCTGATAATTGATCATGTCTTCAAAACCACTATCACAAGGCTGGTAGTCGGTAACCTTTTGTTCTGGTTATATTATTAAACATGTCTATCACAATGCTGATAGTCGGTAATATTAACCGAACCTTTGAAACTCTTTTTACCTTGTCAAGTCTATCCCCATGCTGATAGTCGGTAATGTCGATAGGTAAGCTTTTCTTACAAAGCTATCATTCCCCAATGAAGCATACACTTGCTTTCCCGAAAAAACGGATTCTCTTCCTAAAACGGATTGAGACATCCTTCCCGACCTCTTTTCCCCAGCGGAGTCAGTTTTGATATTCCCTCGGTAAAGATATCCTTGCATCATTCGCAATTTTGGTATCTTAGGTCCAAAATTCGCGTCTTTGATATTTAAGTCTCTTCCACCCTATCAAAACGAAGATTTTCAATCTTCATGTCTCAGGTTGAAGAAACTTAAATAGGGGCATCTGTCATACCCCAATTTTTGACCTAAGATACCACCTCACATCATAGCATATGCATCATTTGCATCTCTAACAAAATTGCATAGCTTGTGTTTGCTACTTGTGACTCAGCAGGATTTAATCAGGAAATCACTCATCAGTACAAGTAACAGTTAATTAGGGTTTTGACTGAAGACAGTGCACTCCTGACTTTTGCTCAGAATTTGACCTAATGGCTTGGGACATGACCTCAAGACCCCAAGTGCATCATTTTGACCTAATCCATTGGCTCATAACATCTCCTACACAAAGATTGATCAGACAAATCCTCAGATCAGGGTTTTGAACTATCAGGGACTAAAATCAGGGATCACATTTGGGAAACCCTAAAAATCCCCAGGAAGTCAATCAAAGGTCTCAATTATCCTCAAATAATCCCTATGACAATATCCAATGGAAATTGCATCTCAATTCAAGACCTACAGTCATCAATCTCATCAGGTCGACAATTAGGGTTTTTGACCTAATTCACTGAACAACTGACTTTTTAATCAGGGCATGGTGCCACAACTCAAAACATGGCTCAATATCCTCTAATGCTTCAATGTGATCCATTCATACCATTCATATGGTGAGGATAGCATGTTTCATTTGAAATCTCCAGAAATGCGATTCGTCTGAAAAAGTCAACTGTACAAGATCACCATTGACTTTTGGGGAATTTTGGTCAACCATGACTTTTGAAGTTGAAAATCATCAATATATGAAGTATGAAGTCATTTGATCAAGAAAAATCAAGAAAATCAATCAAGAATCAAAAAGTCAAAAGTTTGACTTTCATACTTAGAAAATTTTTCTGTGTTTTTTATGGTTTTTTCCAAACTTTGGAGGGGAATAACTCAAAATTTCACCTACAAACTGAAAAAAACTTCCAACATGAAAGTTGTAGATTTTGATCCAATAAACAACTTTGACACATATAAATTTTTTCCATAAGATCAACCATTTAAGAGATATGGAGCTTCAAAGTTGACATCTTTTGAAAATTTCACTTAAAACTTCATTTTCTTCAAAGTTCATGGAACTTTTTCACCCATTTCCTTAAAGGTCTTGAAGAAACTTTCAACTAGGGTTTTGAAGTGTGTAACATGAGCTTTCCAAAATGTCCAAGAGCATGAAAAAATATGGAGTGTAGCTATGGTTTTGAATTATGCATTTAGTGATCATTTTCACTTGAATTTTCACCATTTTTCACTAAGTTTCAAGACTACATTGCCTATAGTCCAAGTAATGATGCAAAGAGGCAATAATTGAAGATATTTTCTCTGATTTGAGATCAGAATGGAAGAGGATAAGAAGCTTGAGTTTTAACCATGGTTTGGTCACTTTAACCATTTTGCATTAAATGTAAAAGATTCCTTTTTATCTCTTAAGCCAAATCATCAAACTTTGATCAAGTTGCAAAGCTCTTCATTCAGAATCCTTGGCCTATAAATAGAGGTCCAAAACTCATTCAAATTCACACCAAAACCTCACAATTATAGGTTTTCTCTCTTCTTTCTTGAATTACAAGTCATGTGTTTCAAAGTGAGGTAGAAAACTCAACCTCCAAACCTTGCAAGTTCTGAACAAAGTGATGCTTCCCACAACTTCTAAATGTCAAATGTGATGTGTTTGAATCACTCATACACCCAAAAACACCTCAAATCTCAGAATCACTACCTCACTTCCATAATTGCATATATTGAACCTTATCATGCCAAAATCCATACCAAGCCATATCTGTCCAAACTAACACTCCTAACACCATCCATATACTTCATATGAATGATCCAAACACTCACCAGCAATCTGAAACACCTCCATCTTCAAATTCGATTCATACTTGAAGCAACTGCAGTTCGGGTGCCATGGCCATGCTCAGATGAATTCAGCTTGTTCCAGACATCCAGACACCTTCCATAATCATCATTGAAGCTATCCAGATTGATACAAAGCATCTGTAACACTTATATTGAAGAATCAAATCTCCAGTTTGGCCGTTTTTGAAGGTAAGTCACTTGAACTTCAAACTCTATCATACATGCATCATAAATGAAAAACTGCCATGCCATCTTGTTTCTGCATATGTATGGATCATTAACCCTCAATCAATTGCAACTTATCATGCACACACACGATTTCAGATTGAAACTCAAAATTAGGGTTCTTCGTGTTCATCAGAAAATTGATAGCCTTAGAGATAAAATAAATGCAATTAAATGATACCATCATGTTCCTGGTGAAAAATCGAGCAAGATAGGCTATTCACTCGATCCAAACAATTCAGTTTTCAGAATTTTCAAATTTGAATTGGGTATGTGTTCTTGGCGCCAGATTTTGAAACTGAAATTAGAAATTGATTCAAAAATATAATTGATTCGTTGCAAATACTAAACAGACCACGCGCGTGGTCCAGTTGGTCATGTTTTTGAGTAGTGAGCGTGAGGTCGTGGGTTCAACACTCATGGGGGCCAAAACCAATTTTTTGACACTATTTTTCTTTCATTTTTTACACAACTTCACTTAATTATTTAACCAATCAAATCAATTTATTTTTGCTTCATTTTTTGAACACTTCTTATTTAATATACATATTTTAAGAATATCAAAAAAAATCATCAAAAAATATTTATTTGATACATTTTTTAATAGTTTTAAAATGACTTGTTTTTAAGTAATTTTAATACTTTTAAATATTATTTTTCATTTGATTTTCAAAATTAATCATTTGTAAATACTTTTTGAAGCAAACCCTAATCATCTAAATGTTAATTGAAGACAATCTTTTTGTTTATCTTGATTAATTTGACTTCTTTCAAAATTCAAATCGTTTTAAAACGAGTGATCGCGATTCTTTTCAAAAACAATAAACCATTTCTTTTTGAAACTATTGATTAAATCTTTTTAATTGATTAATTGATTTTCAAAACGGAGTGGGGCCTCTCGAATATTAGAGAGTGTAAGTCCCATTTCTTTTCTTTTTGTACAGTTTTCAAAACAATAAAACATTCTTCAAAATAAAATCTTTTCAAACAATTTTCAAATCATTTTCAAAACAACAAAATTTCAAAACTTTTCAATATACCATGGGCCTCCACGTAGGTATAAGTCCCGAAGCCCTTTTGTACATACCCACTCCAGTACATGAAATTAGGTATTTCATTGTACGCCTTTTGTACATATCTCGATCAGTTTGATTTTTTAACTTTGAAATACAAACCAAAAATGAAGTTTTCTTTAAATCTTCCCAAAAATATACCATGGGCCTCCATGTAGGTATAAGTCCCAAGCCCCTTTGTAAATACCTGTTTACATAGCTGTGAATAAATTCAAGTGGACCTCTCCTCGAGTATGAGTCCCGAGCCCTGTGTATACAAATGGATCATGCTTACAGGTATATTTCCTTCATAAACTCCATTATATACACACACTTTGTCATATGTATAACTGTTCATATTTGTTCATGTACTTGTTCATATTTGTTCGTACTTGTTCATACTTGTGATTGTGTTATATGCTTGTTCAACTTAGTACAACACTAGGTTCCCCATAGCCTCCTATTGGGCTTCGTGCAAAGAATCTCCACTAGTTTAGGTTAGGACATAGAGTATGGTTTCCCGGTGAAATCGCTCTAAGAGCTCAAACCAACTATACCATGCCTCCCCTTGGGCTTTGTACAAACGAGTGACCCTCCCATAGCCTCCTCTTGGGCTTACAATGCAAGGACCCTGGATTGTCCCTCCCATAGCCTCCTCTTGGGCTTACAATGCAAGGACCCTCGGATAGCCTCCTCTTGGGCTTCGTACAAGGACCCACGGGCTTCTTATAAGCATCCCCAATATCCAAAACAAATACCCTAGGAGATTAGACATTTTTCATCTCTATGCTAGGAGTATCTCTTATATATCATCACAAACAATCAATCAATCAAACTTTTTCTTGCCACAAGGCTGGCTAATCAATCAAACTTTTTTGCCACAAGGCTGGCTAATCAATCAAACTGTTTTACCACCGTACTGGATGATTAATCAAAGTTTTTGTCACAAGGCTGACTTCATTGAAACTTTTGCCACGAGGCTGGCTGATTAATCAAAACTTTTTGTCACAAGGCTGACTTCATTAAAAGTTTTTGCCACAAGGCTGGTTAAACGAACAAACAAAAATCAAACAGATGTATGTGATGATATAGATTAGATACATCTAGCATTTAGACGACATTTGTCTATTTTCCTTTGCTTCCACTAGCATAAGTGGGAACTACGATTGCTCTGACTTTCTCAACATCCCTTTGAGAATACGTAGGCACAAGGTCGATCCTTGGCGAGCAAAACAAAACACAAAAAACCATTCAAACCTTAGCACCCGTAGACCCCGAGCTACAGATGCTCTGATTCCCTCTAGGGGATATGTATGCAGAGGATCGCAATGATCTTTGCGAGCATAATCAAACAAACACCTTAGGTCCCACCTATTTCACAAGAACCTCCACCACAACAAGAATGGAATGAAAAACAATAAAGAACCCTGTAGAGTACTACAGATACGTTGGGTGCTAATACCTTCCCTTCGTATAACCAACCCTCTTACCCAAGATCTCCCCCCACTTTTAGGTTATTGCAGCTTTTTTCCTTTTCCTCCTTTGGAAATAATAAAAAGTTTGGTCCGTACAAAAGAAAAATCATTTTTATGAACACTCGAGCCCAAAGAAGGCATCAGGTGTCTCATCCCACAAAAAGAGGAACAAAACGGTTTTTCGCCCGCGACAGTGAGCAGGGGGTACCCAGCTGTTCCAGTTGCAGTTGTCTTTTTCATCTCCCACAGCATTGATTTCATTAGTGGGAAAATGAGCCGGTGATCCTTCGGGATAAGGGATATACTCTGCTGGATACGAGAGCCCAGGCTGAGATATCTCTGTTGGCTGAGCGAGATGCTCGATAAGGCCGTCCCATGAAGTCGGGATGATGTCTTGAATAGAGACTTGTGCATCTTGGTGAGGAGTGTATGCTGACAGAAAGCAACCCTCGTTATTTGGTATTTCTCTGGCTTTTTCAAGAGCGAAATTGTCATCGTAATGTTCATCCCATCCAGTTGGGACAATGTCCTCCATGGCAATTTGTGAGCTCGGAGGAGCAGAATACTTCACCATATAGTCATATTTGCCGCTGGGTTCTCCTAGCGTGTCCCATACTTCTTTGGGTGGATTTTGATATTGCTCAGTGGCGGGACTTGTGAAAATTTGATCATTTCCAACTTCATCACCCCATCCAGTCGGGGTAAGGTCCTCCATAGCAATATAAGAATTCTGAGGTTCGGCATACTGATAATTATACCCGCCGTTTGGTTCTCCCACAGCATCCCACATTCCCATGGAAATGGGTGGAATTTCATCTGGATATGGCTGAATGATATGGTTCAAGAACACTCCTTCATCTTCAATAGCGTTTACTTCTTGGCTGACGAAGTGTGACATTAATCCTCCAGAACGAGGACTTTGATCATTCTTTTGATTTTCACTATCATAGCCCAGACCTAGCTTGTCAGATTTGTAGGGTATATCGGGAAGCTGTCCCCATACTGTGCAATCACCCTGTTCAATCATGGCTTTGGCATCTTTGAGAGAAGCCATAGTTGTAGTTGGAGTAGCAGGAATATGCTTGGTGGTAGAGACATCTGGAGAGACCACCTCAAATGATTGGCATGGAGTTTCGATGAATTCGTCCTCCAACTCGACATATTTGGAATTGCTTAGGTGACTAACCACATATTCCTCTTCGCCATAGACTGTGACAATCTTTCCTTTTACTGGATATTTTAACTTCTGATGCAGGGTAGAAGTTACAGCGTTTGCCCCATGTATCCAAGGGCGTCCAAGTAAACAGGAGTAGGCTGGGTGAATTTCCATTACGTAAAAGATAGAATCAAAGATTTGAGAACCCACTCTGATTGGGAGATTCACTTTTCCGTATACCGTTCTGGTTGACCCGTCAAAGGCTCTTACCACAACATCGCTTGGTTGTAACACAATTCCTTCGAAGTCAAGTTTTTCTAGTACTGTTTTCGGTAACACGTTCAGAGAAGAACCGTTATCTACTAGCACATGAGATAGAGTGGTGCCATTACATTCAATGGAGATATGTAAGGCTTTGTTGTGATTTTTCCCAGCAGGGGTTAGATCCATATCAGAGAAACCGAGACCATTGCTCACGGTTAGATTGGCAACACAATTCTCAAATTGGTCGACTGAGATCTCTTGAGGTACATGCGCAGCTTTCAGGAATTTCATCAGGGCTTTGGCATGAGCTTCTGAATATTTTAGCAGAGATAGCATTGAGATTTTTGAAGCGGTGTGCCCCAGTTGCTCAACAATATTGTAATCACTCTTGCAGATGATTTTCAATATTTCCTCCATTTCTTGCTTTGATGGATCCTCAGCAGTGATCTCCACCGGGGTTTGAATTTGTTCAACTTTTGGCTCTTTGCCTCGAGCGTTGACATTTTGATTAGGAACTGGGACTCGGACTGGACCAGCAGCAACATTTGGAGAAATTTCTGGTGAAAAGATTCTTCCACTTCTCGTGATTTTGCTGGTACCCACAATATTACCCACAGTTGGAGTAGTTAACTTTGCGGTCTCTTCAGTCGAGGTACCCTGCTTAACTCCATGAATGTAAACATTAGCGTCATATCCCCATGGGACAGCTTTGTCTGAGGAGTATGGAAATGGAGTTAGACTAGCAATGACTACTGATGCCACTTTGAGTGTAGTAGAAATTTTGAATGGAGCCTTAGCAGAGATTTTGAATGGTAAGCTGGAGATTACTGAGGCATCCTCTATTCTCATCCCGTTTGTAAAGACTTCGCACAGCACGTCCATTGAAGGGAGCCTCTCAAACATAATGATACGACGATCCATCCATTTTTGAATTCCCATCCTCAGATTTTCACAACCATTGGGCAGACAGGAGCAGTAAAAGCAGTCGGGGTCACACCCTGGAAAGTAACCAGCTCGGATTAGCTTTCCTTTGACTTCGCAGAGTGGAGTTGATAATTCGTTCACATCATAGATGTAAACAGTGTCCAGGATAGCGTTAACAGTTTTGTCATGCTTTGGCATAGGTGCAGTGATGACATTTGGAGTTTCTGGAGGATCGAACTCAATTTCACCAGCATCTATCATATCTTGTATTTTATTTTTCAGGGCCCAGCAGTGATCTGCGTCATGTCCTGGACAGTTTGAGTGATAGGCACATGTCGCATCGGGGCGATAATTCGGAGAGGAAGTGTTGACATTCCTTGGAGGACCTCTTAAGGTGATCAGATCTGCTTTTAGCAAGTGCTGCAATGCCTGAGAAATTGGCATGTTGATTTTGGTGAAATTTCTTCTTGGTGCATCTGGTCGACGCGTATATTTTGGCTGTTGATCTTTTTGAGGTGCAGATGCGGAGATCAGAACTGCCCCTACAGATTGATGCTGCTCACTTTTGCGACTTTTCTGAATTTGTGTTGCATTGACCTCATTTCTCCCGCTGATGGGCCTTTTTGTAGTACCAGAGGAGGAACCTATTTGAATTTTTCCATTTTGAATGCCACTTTCGACACGTTCTCCGGTCAGTATCAGGTCAGTGAAACCTGATGATGAGCTTCCCAGCAAATGGCTATAGAAAGGGCCAGTTAAAGTGCCCATGAACATGTCAACTAGTTCGCGATCAGATAAGGGTGGTTGAACCCTTCCAGCCATATCTCTCCACTTTTGTGCATATCCTTTGAAACTTTCTTTTGGTCCCATAGACATGCCCCTTAGTTGAGTACGGGTTGGCGCAAGATCAGCATTGTATTGGTACTGTTTGTAAAAAGCAGCAGCTAATTCTTCCCAAGTATGAACCTTGGTATTTTCCAGCTGGTAGTACCACTCGAGTTGTGTACCCGACAGACTTTCTTGGAAGAAGTGAATCCACAATTTGTTATCCGTTGTATGAGGTTGTATCTTCCTCACATAGGATCTCAGATGTAGTTTCGGGCAAGAAACTCCATCATATTTTGCAAAGACAGGAACTTTGAATTTTGGAGGGATAACAACATCCGAGATGAGCCCCAGATCATTGAAATCTAAGCCAGGTATTTTTTGTATCTCCATAGCTTTCATACGGTCTTCCAGCTGTTGGTATTTTTCATCATCCGGTTCGTCCCCAGAATGATCATTTTCTTCATTTGAAGAGAGAGAGGGTTTAGCAGAACCCTGGTTGCTTTGATTGTCTTCTTGTTCATCATCACCGACTGTTTCAGGGATCGGTGGCTTTTTGAACTTTTTGACTGGGATTTTGATCTTCCTTTTCAGGTGACTCACGCCTACAGATCCTTTAGGCTTCTTTTTCTTCTTGATTATCAGGGCTTTCAGTTCTTGCTGCCCCTTTGCCAGTTCCAGAATTGCCACTTGAACTTGGGCATTCTGTGCTTCGAGATTCTTGATGCTCATTTCGGATTCCATCTCTTCTGACTGAAATAAACAGCGAGAAGATGAGAAATCCGTCATGTGAACCTGTTATGCAATGTGTATGACTGGATGCCATGTGTATGCAATGTATGAAATGTATATGCAATGTATATGAATGCAATGTATGAAATGTATATGCAATGCATGAAGTGAAATGTGTGTGCAATGTTTCAAGGATCTTAGAGTTTAGATTTGTTAAAGAAGAAACAAACGTTAGTTAATCAATTTATTTCTTTTTTTTTTTTTTTTTGCTTTGCCTCATTTGGGCTTACAAGACAGAAATAAAGTAAATGATCCTTCAGGTCTCCCGTGGACGCTTTCTCTTTGCCCCCAAGAATGTGTTGATCTGCTGTTCTTCTTGAAGCTGTCCGGTGAGCTCCAATATCCTTCTCTCATAGTCCTGACAGTATGATTTGAAGGTGTCTCTTTCCTCTTTGAGTTGAACCCAAGATTTTTGCAACTCTTCTAGGTCAGTTGGCATGTCCGGGTGTAGAATAACTTGAGGTTCATATCCTTCGACCTCTGGTTCAATAGTCACAGGTAGAACAGCAGGATATGGCATAAGGAGTTTCTGAGCATGAGTGCGGACCCATCTGAGGTAAGGTTCCATAGGGATAGAATTCCATTGCCCCAGAGTTTTGCTTTCTATTCTATAGACACTGCCCTATGCATGTATGAACCTTCGTCGGTGTCTATGAGAATCATTCTCGTAATCAAACACAATGCCATGGATAATCATGTCATGAGGACCGTTGCTCCTTGCATATCCGAATTGGCGTAGAGCTAAAGAGGGATTGTAAGTGATACCTCCTTTGATGCCAAGGAGTGGCACATTAGGGTACTCTCCACAATGATCAATGATAGTAATGTCTCTTTGAAAGAAGTTGTTCCACCGGATATCTGAATGAGACAAAGACATAATCCTGCGAGACTAATGCATTCTTTGTTCATTTCTCAACACTGATCGGGGAAGATGAAATATAAACCACCTAGCCAGTAGTGGTATACAGCACATGAGAGTTCCTCGTTTCTTCATGGTACGAGTGTGTAAAGAATGTAGAATGTCTCCCAGCAAGGTTGGCACCGGGTTACGGATTAGGAAAAGGTTGATGATGTGTACACTTATGAACTGGTCGGGATTAGGGAATAAAACCAACCCATAGATCAAAAGTGCCATAACTTCCTCAAAAGCTGGATAACTTTTGTTTTCTAGCAGTAGTCGAGCCTTTTCCAATAAGAACTTGGCAAGCAAACCCTTAACTCCACTCTTTGTTCCCCAATTGGACTCGATTTCTGATTTTCGCAGATGTAAAGCAGCAGCAATTGTCATACCCCAAATTTGTCCTACCCCTTTACCTCCAACTGGCTTTAACTTCGCATTCATGTACATACTTCCCATTAGGTCATCTAACACAACCCATGCATTCATTAGACAATAACAGAGCATGGGATCAAGAATTTTGAAAGCTTAGGGTATCTCTATAGCTTTGAGGTTTCTGCTTCAGATGAGCTTGTCTCGACTGGTTTCTCTGTACGCACTAAAAACACATATTATGGTTGATTCACACACTTCTTCCTCAAGTTACAAGGTGTGCACCCATCAAAAGTTAACTGGGGATCGTTGAGCCAGGTTTTCTTATCCTTGGTGTTTGAGTCTGTAGTCCACCAACAACAACCAATTCGTATCTTCGAAGGATTCCTTCAAAAGCATTGTTGTCGAGGTGGGTTGGAATACAAGGGCATGGCAAGTAGGAAATATCATGGAACTATTTGATTATGTTCAGAATTTATTCAAAGATTCAGGCGTAAATCGATACAAAAAGTTTCATTCAAGATTCATTACATGATTTCATTTTCTATCTAGAACTGAATCACCCAATTTGGAAAAGGGATTGAAAGTTCAGTTGAAACATGAAAAGGAGTTCAATTGGAAAGGAGACATTCACAATTGTTCAATTATTCAAGACTTTCAGTTTAATCATGTTTCAAATGCCCAGGGCCAGACTTCATTCACACAAGTAAATTGGAAGCATATGCCGTGATTAATTCAATTTTACAAAAATCTCTAAGGATGTTTCAAGTAAACACATTGAAATAAACATGGAGCCACACAAGGTTCATTCATTCAAATCCAGTTGTTTACAAAAGTTGCAATAAAAAGAGCCATTCATCATCATTGAGATTCAACTCAGATTGTTGTTCTAACGCTGTCCACGGAAATATGTCGAGCCGAATCCACTTCTGCCCCTCATACAGTGAAATCCTGCACACAACCATAACAAAAAGCAACCAAAAAGATCAGCAAACAGACAGACATTGCATTCAGCCATATAAATTCACATCAACCCAAAAAATAAAAAACAGTCCCTGCCCTATGCCAAAAGGAAACCCCGACAGTTCGATATCTAACCCCTTGCAACCAATTCAATTCCTAACTATCAGCTAACCTAATGCTCCCTAATTCTTAACCCAACAGATCTTATCCATACCATTTAACTAACCAGAATTTATGTCTTTAACCCCTAACCAACAGAACTTAAACTTCTAATCGAGTTTTAGAATCTCCCAGGCCATAACTAACTTTTGTAACCTGTAACAATTCTCGACCAAATTTCTCATAACTAAACTTCCAAAAATTCAGTTACAAAAACTCTAACAGAATAACAAACTCAATCCTAACTGTCCAGCAAACCATAATAGTTATAACCAACTATCCCTAACCATTTTTCAAACTAACTTCTATCCGATTCAAACAGAACTCCAAACTAACATAACTAACTTGTCACACCTAGTAACTAACTCTCAACAAACTTCTAGCAGTCCTAACAGTTATCTGAAACAGAATTTCAACAGAAATTAGAAGAGTAACTGACCTGAAGAAACTCTATATAACAGGAATTCTTCATCACTCACCATTCTCCACCATTTTTTTCACCAATCCCTCGATCCCTTCTCACCTTCACACACCACCTGATTCTTCACCATCTTCATTCTCCACCACTTCACATTCATCTCCTTTCAATCTCCATTCATATTCTCCAAGAACCTTCATCGATTCAGAACCGTGGCAATCTTCATCACTTTCATTCATTCACCAACTCTGAAATTTCTAACCTTAACAGAATCAGCTCCAATCCTCTCCATTGGTTCAACTTCAACAAACCTTCAATCTCTCACTCTCCATCACCTTCACCTTCCTCACGCTTCATCTTCATCTGCAAATTAAAAAAAAAATCATCATCAAGAACAACATCTCAAGAATGCATACAAAGAAAAAATCAGAAAAAGAAGAAGAATAGAATTCGGGATTCATAGAAGAGGAAGTGAATCGAAGTGCGAGAAACTAAAAATATCTTAATCAATCTTGGCTCTGCGTTTATCTCGCATCCTCCTGGTATCGAAACGTTCGAAGCTACTTCACCTTCGATCGTATTCACCGCTCTGTGTCAAATTCAATCAGGGGAGGACCTGCAATATAATCACCACCCTCAAAAGATCGATCTCCGCCATCAAGCTTCAGCATCGAATCCGCAACGACATCTACTACAACTTCGTCACAATCTGCGTACAAGAACAACAATCCAGCACGTAACTTTCATCATCAACCACTTCACCATTGTCGTGAATCCGAGAACGAAAGGAAGAGAGACGGGAGCTTGAGGAGGACGAATCACCGCTCACGGTGGCGCTGTGGAAGGGTTGATCGGAAAATGAAGGGGAACGGCGTTGTTTCGTGGAAGAAGAGAGTGAAGCTTCTCAAAGGAAGCTGATGCGTCACAATTGGTGAACCCTAAATCCTTTTTAACTCTTTAGTTTAAACTTTAGGTTAATTGAATATAGGATTAATTAGATTCAGTTTATAATGTTTAATATGATTAATTAGGTTTCAATTTGATATTAATTACTGGTATAAAGTTTGACTAAAATTGATTAACAAAATTCTGAAAAAATATTTGGATTACAACTTTGGGCTAAACGAAATACTGGTTACACCCCCCACCGGCCCAATCACACCGCTGTTTGGCATGAAGAAACTGAAACAAAAATCTGTATACTAATTGGGGCCTGACGCTTTCATTTCCACACCCCCATTCGTTGGGCCCAAACGCGCTTACAACTAATTCCTGTTCAGGCTAATATTGCTTTTACACCCCTAGTTTAGGCAGAATTGTATTTTGGTTTGAAATCTGTTTTTCTTCATAACTTTGGCTTTATAAATCATTTTCCCATGCAATAAAAAATAAACAAAAATACATTTTGGGTACTTCTATGTGTGTAGATAATTGTGGCATTTTTTGTAGATTTTTAGAATTGTTTTACTATTTTTAATAAATCTTTTCTCCACATGTGTTCATTCTCCTTTTATGTTTTCTAGGTTTTACGAAATAATTTTGTTAAATGTCTTAAGAGTAGAATTAAATTCCCATTTTCTGTATGATATCAGTAGGCTCATGTATGACGTTGTGTATAAAAAATAAAAGTCCAATTCTCTGTTTTGATTAGAATTTCATTAATGTTCCTATGCCCGATTGAAGCATGTTTCTAAATGGGTAACCAAGTGAATTTTGTCCATAATGTGGCTTGCATTTATGCAAAAGCCTTGAGTTCTTTTTGCAGGAGCTATTAGAGATGCTTAAGGAGCATTAGGGTCTGAACTTGATTTTTGAATCTCTCCTTTTCTATTTTTGCTCGATTTTTCTTTCCATATGTAAATATTCATTTTGTATAGTATTCCATTGTGTATAATCTCGTGTGTTTGATATAGTGATACATTCTCAACCTCATAACCTCCCTTAGGTGATAATTAGGAATTAGAATAACATAGAATAGGATGGTAGACTTAGTTCCCCATTTCATTTCTTTTCCCTTTTTCAAACTCTAAAATACTTAATAAAAATCGATGAAGATCATACCGTTGCTATATTTCATGGTAGGAAGGAAATGATTGAGGCGTAGGCCTCGATGTATGTTCTTTCCTACTTAGCGGAGAAGAAATGGTTGAGGTGTGAAGCCTCGATGTATTTCTTAACCGTTATTTAGAGAAACGATTGTGGCGTAGGCCTCGATGTGCATTCTCTAAATATTCAAAAACAAACAAAACTCTTTTTGGTATGATCTAAGTCACAAACAAATTCCCTTAAAAAACACCAACCAAAAACACTTCAAAAAACTTAATAAATGTTCAGACTTAAAACAAAAGTAAGGAAGTGATGCGAGACCTTGTAGTGGGTTCTCGTCATCATGGAATTACCCTAAAAGACACAAACCAATCATTTCTTTTTCTTTTGCCTAAGGGCACCGTTATCTCCGCTCCATTGCATCCTAGGCTGTCCCTTATGCAAGAGCGTGAGCGTTAACGCCGCCCAACTAAAAAACACAAAAACAAACAGAAAATCGTGAGCCGAGCTACGGTAACTCTGATTCCTGAAAAGGATACGTAGGCAGCGGGGTAGGGCCCGTGCGAGTACAATTCTTTATTTTCCCTACATTTTGCATTCATTTCGCATATAGACATAGACATAGTTATATACCCTTGCGTAACCGACTCCCGTGCCTTGATTCTCTGGTCGCAAGACCTTGTTCCTTCCTTTGTTAGGTTTTCTGATATTCCTTTCCCTTATGGGATAAATATATTGGTGGCGACTCTGTTCATTTTTCGCGAGCGTGCGACAGCAATGACTTCAGGCTTTGGAATCCTTTCTAAACCAGTGAAAGGTAATTGATTTCGAACAGGTAATCCCATTAGTTCAGAGAATTCTTCCAAAGTGGGTACCAACTGGTAATCAGGAAAGGTAAAGCAATGATGTTCAGGGTCAAAGAACTGGAACAGGACCCGTATCATGTCTTCTTCAAATTTTGAGGTAACCAAATGGAGTAGGTGACCATGCTTTTCGGTGAATTGAACATTCCTGGGGAATTCTGACACTAAGTCTTTTAGTTCAGATGGTACCGTTGAGATGTTGATTCGGATGTAATCTTTGGTGGCGGGAGCCATTACCTGCAAAAACAAAGGTAAACTCTTTGATCCTTGAAGTGTTTGGTGCAAAAAATGATATGCTTATGATGCAAACATGTGGCACACAAAGACAAATCAAACAATAGCCTTAGGTTTAAAGGCTTGCATGGAGCTGATAGGTGATACCCTCCCCACTGAAGTTGAGTTGGTTAAAACCTGTCCTAGAATAGCATTCGGGTTCTATGATCCTTGGAAGTAACATCTCAATACGGCGCTCGAGCGGCCGATCAAAATATTCCTCGAGGATAACTAACTTCGATCAATTTCAAAGCTAGCCACTTAAAAGGCCACAAGTCAAGTTCAACTAAAAAGGTTCTAAGACAAATTAGTGTTTAATGACATTTCGGAAGCCTAATATACTCCTTGATCGTTTTCAAGGGACATCAGTATAAACCAAAGTATCGCACTAACGATGACTACCAGATCAACCGTATCGGTACATGCCGTACAGTTTCCTTGGTCTATTGTCATATACTTAAGGTATCTCGAGATTCGGGTTAGAATCTTTCACACAAGCAAAATACCCAAGCAAGCCTTTGAAAAATAGAGCAATCAAGTCAAACAATTGAAAACATCGAAGTGATCTATTCTCTTAAGGTAACCCCTTTTGAAAACATTTTGTTTTTGAAAGTATCTCCCCAGCAGAGTCGCCAGTTCTGTGGACCTCCGATTTTTTTTAATACCGGGCCATACCTCTGATCTGTAGAGATACGTGAACTGACTCTTTTTTGTCGCTTAATGCTTTCGCATTTTGAAAATTCACAGAGTCGCCACCGACCTTTTATTTTATCCAATTAAGGAAAGGTTTATAAAAGAAACAGAAAAAAGACCTTTAAGAAATTCTGGGTAAGGGGGTAGGTTATACAAAGGGAAGGTGTTAGCACCCTTTGTATCCATGGTTATCCATGGGCTCTTAAGTTTGCTTAGCTCACTTGTCTTTCGATCACTTTTCAATTGCTCTGAAATTGCTCATATGTGGTTTCAAATACTTTTGTAAATTGAATTTTGTAATGATCCGTGTGTGGATGTATACAAAATGCTTGTTTATCTTTCGAAAGATGTTTTGGAAATAACGTTAACTTTGTAATAACCCGTGTTTGGATGTATACAAAGTATTGTCTTTTTTTTGAAAGTTTTGAAAAATCAACAGTGTATGAGAATTTTGTTTGTTTTGATTTGAGCAAGCAAACTAGGAGGTCTACCCTAAGTTGTAAGGTCTTTATCCTATTTCCTTTAAAAATCTATCCTTTCACCGGATATAAAAGCAAGGTTCGATTTTGTACTCAAAACAGTGGAATTTTGACTTTGATTTTGAAAGGAATGAGAAGGGATTACCTTAAGAGGTGCAAGTGTGATTGTGATTGGATTCAGATATTTATCTTTGAAGTTAGTGATCTAACGGTTCAATTTTATCTTTGACATACACGCAGTTTATATGTGCTGGAAATTAAAATGCGGAAATGTAAAGTGCGGAAAGTAAATCTACGCTATTACATCGATTGTGCAGGAAACGTAAACTAGCCTATTTACATGAATTTGACATCCTATATATTTATCTAGGAATTTTAAATTGCAAGAAAAATAAAAGGCATGTTTTTGGAATTTTTATGATTGGTTTTAATTATAATTAATGCATGATTAATTAAATTAAAATGAAGAAAAAAGATGAAAATAGATTTAAACCTAGAAATTAAGTTTAAAATACGTACAAAATATTTGTTAATTAATTTTAAAACAAAACTAATTTTTTTGGAATTTTTGAAATTGATTGGAAATTGATTAAGCTAATTAATACATAATTATACAAATAATTATACAAATAATTAAAACTTAAAGAGAAAATTATTCAAAATATGTACAAAATTAGTTTATAATATATAAACAATATTTAACACAAAGAACAATTTTTTAGGATTTTTTTGATTGGTTAGAATAATTAAAAAGCAAATATATAAATATATACTAATTAATTATGCAAAATATTGAAATTATGAAGAAAAATAAAATATTTTTATTTCATAAAATAGTATATTATTTTAGAAGTATAAAAATATTTTTTGTGTATTTTTTGGATTTTTAAAACTATTTTTAATTAATTTAACAAAGAAATTAAAACAAAATAGAAAATAAAATAAAAAATAAAAGGATACTGATCCTGTATGGAAATTAAATGAGGGAGTATGATATGCGTGCGTGTTCTGAGGCGTTGGATGAGTTGATGGATGGATCAGAAGGCCCAGATGGTGAGGGACCATAGCACGTGGAACACCTGCAAAACACTGAATTCCAAGTCAGTTTAAAAAAAACACGCGCGCGCCTCCCAGCGAATCAGAGGGCGCCACGCATCATCTTCAACCTTCAGATGGGTTTTTACACCGTTCATTTGCAGGTGGTGTAAAAAACCCAATCTTTTACACCTGGTAATAATAGCGAATACAAGCAAACGTGAGTATAAATTTGGCGCGATGGTATGGTTGAGTTCGTATTGTTCATGCGAACTCAATGGTACTATTCAGAACCTGTAATTTTGCCTAATTTAGAAAACCCTAATTTTGGGATGAAGAACCCTAAAATGGTGGTTTCGTGTATACGCATCTAAAACTTAATTAAAGCTCCAGAAATGATCTACACCTCAAACCAAACTCAATAGTATGTCTACATCTTGTTAAACATGTGTGAATAGCCAGATACGAATTGATTTTAGTTTGAACAATTTTTGACCTGTGTAGCTCGATTCAGTGAGCTTCAAGGCTTGTAATTGATTGAGATAGTTTCAGTGATGTTCAAGGAAGGTGTATGAATGCTTAGTTTGTATTGAAATGAGCAGAAATTACAAATTCGAATTTGAGTTTTCTTTGAATTTTTTCAAGTGATTACAAAGGTGTTATGCTTAGCTTTGCTTCTGAACTTGTCTCTCCTTCTGTTGCTGAACTAAGATAGCTTATTTATAAGCCATGTGTGCTTAGAATTGAAGCTAATATGTAGCTAGTTGCCTTTGTTGAAATCTTGCATTCTTTAATATTAAAAAAGCTTGAATTCTTGACCAAGTCACCTTGCCTTCAATGCACCTGCCTTGCCCTTTACTTCTCTGCAGAAAGATGAAGATTCTTTGGGGTGAGTCATGCTTGATTTGTAAGCTACCATTTATCCATGCATTTTCCTTTTAATTTTAATCTTAAAGTAAGATAAAATCATGCAAAAATGGATAAAAAAAAGGTATGGGCTTAGTCTTGGTCGTGGGAGGCCCATAGTAACATGGAAATGATGTTTGAATGCTGAAAACTTGGCCCCATTTGGAAAAAATGCCATTTTGAACAATGTTGATTTCATGTATTTTCCCAAAATTTAGCCAACTTCAACAAAGTGTAAATCCTTCAATTTTTGTCATATGAAGGAGATCTTGCACTTTTTGGAAACCTCAAAGAGTCCTCTAACCAATGCCTTTGGTCTCATGTCAAAATGATTTTTGAAGCTCCTTGTGTGTCCTTTTGAAAAAAGTGTCTTTTTGTTGACTTTGAAAATGACCTGTAATGTCTTTGATCATATTTTTCAAATGGTGAATCCAATGACCATGGGATCAATGGCATTTGAAAGATAATTGAATTTCCTTCAAAACAAGCTTTGGTTTGAATTTTTTGGATGAAGGATGAGAGAGTTATGATCAGTCAAAGTTGAGTTGACTTTTCAGGCAAAAACCCTAATTTTGAATCTTAGGGTTTTGTTGATTTTTGATCTTTCCTTGATGAATTATGATCATCCAATGATCAAATGATGAATCCTTTGACAAAATATGGACTTTGACAAAAAATTTCATTTTTGACTGTCTGTTGATTTTTTTGGTCAAACGGGTCGTCTGTTGACTGTTTGAGCTGCTGACGGTGCGTCTGAGTGATTTGAAGTTTGAAAATTTGTATGATGGTACTTTGAGATATATGGATGTGTATGAAATCCATTTGAGCTCTCAAAAACTTGTTGCTCCTGTAAAAACAAGAAAAACCCTAGTCAGGGACTGTTTATGTAGGAGACAGTTAAGCGTACCTGATTTTTGTGCAGTGTTGAGTCTCTGCTAATCGCGTGATATTCAGAAGACTTCTAGAACAAAAATCTTGGAATTTTGAATTGTGAAAGATTGATTTGATTGATGGTACAAAACACTGAGAATTGTACTGCCAGCAGTTTGGCTGTCAACTGACTGTTCAGGTATTGATGTAGCAGTTAGAGTGAAAAATCAACAGTCAAAGTTAATTTTCTTTTTTGTTGTTTTTTGTTTTTGTTTTATGTAAAAAATGAAAGTTTATTTACATGACTTGTTAGAAAAACACAGACATAATAAATAACTAATATTTACGGTATGCGGGCAAAATTACCGATAATAACCCTGAAAATCATTTAATGCATAGAAATAGGAATATTTGACTGGCAGAAAACACACAAAATATTATCTTAGTAATTAAGCAATATTATGACAAATAGTACAACATTTAATACTGACAGTACAAATATCACATACTATATTGAACAGTACGACGAATAAACGGTACATTTAAGAAATAAGAAATACGACAAATTTTAAGAATGACGATTAATGACCCATGCTATGAACAATAACATGTAGATGATTGGGAGTGCAACCATTGCAGGTCCACACTCTTCAGGACTATGCAGGCAGAAGAAAGTCATGATCACCGTAGCAATGGTGATGACTGTAAGAAACAGTGTCTCTATCCACTTTGCCATTCTTGTTAGGGAAGAAGAGAAAATAGATATGAGGTAGGAATTTGAAAGATGAGTTGGAATTTGATGTGAGATTTTATGGAAGAAAATGAGAGGTATTTATAGAATGGAAAGAAGGAAAGAGACGTTGGGGAATGATGTGATTCCGTACAAAAGGAAAATTTGAGTGGAAGTAAGATTTGAAAGAAAGAGTATGATAGTGTTGAAAAAAGAGAGATTTGATTTTTGAAAAAGAGATTTGAAAAGATTTTTGCAAATAATGGAATATAGTACAAAAATTAGTGGGAAACAAAAGATAATAATAATCTACTTGTTACCAGTACAGTCTGAGTTTCCTGATTCTGCGCCTGCAAAAAGATTTAACTCTGTACCAATTGTGTCAGTACTATTTATCTGTAAATAAATAAATAGCATGTGTGAAGTAATAAACAGTATTTGGTGTTTGCGTAAGAATAAATTCAACTGCAAGCCAAATTACTGTATAAGAAAGATTCTAAAAACTAAGTATTTCATATGTCAGGATATTTGTTGAAATAAAAATCCATGATTATATGAGACCCTTAATTTTCAGATTGGAGTTTTCTTGAAAAATATGTGGGCAAATTTTGGGGTATAACAGGTGTATTGATGCAGAATCAACAGGTGGTCGCTTATGCGTCGAGACAACTCAAAGTGCATGAGAGGAATTATCCGACTCATGATTTGGAGTTGGCAGCTGTGGTTTTTGTTTTGAAGTTGTGGCGACACTATTTGTATGGTTCGAGAT
Source organism: Vicia villosa (assembly GCF_029867415.1). Classification (NCBI taxonomy): domain Eukaryota; kingdom Viridiplantae; phylum Streptophyta; class Magnoliopsida; order Fabales; family Fabaceae; genus Vicia; species Vicia villosa. The sequence goes on from NC_081182.1 coordinate 203,355,789, forward strand.
TTGAGGTGTTCAGTGATCATAAAAGCCTGAAGTATCTCTTTGATCAGAAAGAGCTGAATATGAGACAGAGAAGGTGGTTAGAATTTCTGAAGGACTATGATTTTGGTTTGAATTACCATCCGGGTAAGGCGAACGTCGTGGCTGATGCATTAAGTAGAAAAACCTTGCATATGTCTATGCTAATGGTGAAGGAATTGGATTTGATCGAGCAATTCAGAGACTTGAGTTTAGTGTGTGAAGGTACTCCTACTAGTGTCAAATTGGGTATGCTGAAGCTGACTAGTGGTATTCTCGAAGAAATAAGAGAAGGTCAGAAAGCTGATGTTGGATTGATTGATAAGTTGACTATGATCAATCAAGGCAAGAGTAGCGAATTCAGAGTCGACGAGAATGGTATACTGAGGTTTGGTGACCGAGTTTGTATTCCTGATATTGATGAACTCCGAAAGCGTATTTTGGAAGAAGGACACCGTAGTGGATTGAGTATTCATCCTGGTGCTACCAAGATGTACCATGACTTGAAAAAGTTGTTTTGGTGGCCTGGAATGAAGAAGGAAATTGCTGAGTTTGTGTATTCTTGTTTGACTTGCCAGAAGTTAAAGATTGAGCATCAGAAACCGTCTGGGTTGATGCAACCGATGTTTATTCCTGAGTGGAAGTGGGACAGCATCTCAATGGATTTTGTGTCGGGTTTGCCGAGAACTATCAGAAATTGTGAAGCTATCTGGGTCGTGGTAGACAGGTTGACGAAGTCTGCACATTTTATACCGGTGAGAATGGATTATCCGATGGAGAAGCTGGCTCAATTGTATATTGAGAAGATAGTGAGTCTGCATGGTATTCCTTCAAGTATCGTGTCAGACAGAGATCCGAGGTTTACGTCTAAGTTCTGGGAAGGTTTGCAGAAAGCTTTGGGTACTAAGCTAAGATTGAGTTCTGCTTATCATCCGCAGACTGATGGACAAACTGAGAGGATGATTCAGTCATTAGAGGATTTGTTGCGGGCTTGTGTGTTGGAAAAAGGAGGTACTTGGGATAGTTATCTGCCTTTGATTGAGTTTACCTACAACAACAGTTATCATTCGAGTATCGGTATGGCTCCGTTTGAGGCTTTGTATGGTAGGAGATGTAGGACGCCGTTGTGTTGGTACGAATCTGGTGAGAGTGCTGTGATTGGTCCAGAAATTGTACAACAGACTACAGAGAAGATTAAAATGATTCAAGAGAAGATGAAGGCTTCTCAGAGTCGTCAGAAGAGTTATCACGACAAGATGAGGAAAACACTTGAGTTTCAAGAGGGAGATCATGTGTTTATGAGAGTTACTCCTATGACAGGGATTGGTCGGGCATTGAAGTCGAAGAAGTTGACTCCGCGTTTTATTGGACCATTCCAAATTTCTGAAAGAGTGGGAGAAGTGGCGTATCGTATCGCTTTACCACCGATGCTTGCAAATTTGCATGATGTATTTCATGTGTCTCAGTTGAGGAAATACATTTCAGATCCGTCCCATGTGATCCAAGTAGATGATATACAGGTGAAAGATAACTTGACGGTTGAGACTTTACCTGTGAGGATTGAGGATTGAAGGCTGAAGCAATTGCGTGGCAAGGAAATAGCTTTGGTCAGAGTAGCTTGGGGAGGACCTGCTGAGGGGAATGTTACCTGGGAGCTAGAGAGTCAGATGAAGGATTCTTATCCAGAACTTTTTACCTGAGGTATGTTTTCGAGGACGAAAACTCTTTTAGTGGGGGAAAGTTGTAACGCCCGTATAATTTTAATTTTTAATTTAATTTGAATATTAGATTAATAATTATTATTATTATGGATTTTATGAAAATAAGAGGAAAATGATGGTTAATGGCATTTGGGCCATGTGTGGAATTAGTAAGAATGGGGGGTGTGGTGTTGTAAAGCCCTTACTAATTTAATATTATTTTTCATAAAATAATCAGAATTGGGAATTGGGAAAGAAAGAACGTGAAAGAACAGAGTTGGGAACAAGGAACGTGAAGGAGAACTGTAGAGGGAGAGACCAAGAACCAAGACTTTTATCTGAGGTAAGGGGAGACTCTCCGTTTAATCTCTTTTATCGTATTATAGGTGATAGTATGGATTAGGAGTATGATTGGATCCATTGATTCTATATTCTGAATTTTCATCTGTGTTCATCATTGAAAATTGAACTGTTAATCCCTAATAACTGATAGATTTAGGGTATGATGAATGAAATTGATTATGGGATCATATACTATGGTTATGGACGAATTCGTATGCTGTTTAGATGCAATTTTTCTGGTTTTTATACTCAAAATCGTGGACTGGTATGAGTAAAAACGAATGGGTTTTGGACTGTTACGAATTCTGCAGGTTCTGGGCATTTTCTGGTGTTTCGCGTATGAAACAGTGCCATACGCGTATGGGATGAGGTCATACGCGTATGGGGGACACTCCCAATGGGCTATACGCGTATGATACGCAGTTGCCCTGTCCCAAATACCACGTACTGGTGTTTTGCGTATGAGAGCGTATGAGGATGCTCATACGCGTATGGAAATTTTGAAAGAGGAAAATTATTCTGGTGATACGCGTATGGCAAGGCTGATACGCGTATGGGTTGGTTTCTAGGCCATTTTGAGCTCTGGTGAAATGCGTATGATACGCGTATGAGACATGGTGATACGCGTATGGATGCGTATGGGCAACATGATACGCGTATGGACGCTATGTGTGCAAATTTCTGTTTTGTGATTCTTCTGGAAAGTTCGATGATGTGTAACTTTCGATTTGTAGGCCTGTTTGTATGCTGTTTTAGACTGTGTAAACCTTGTGATGTGACTCTGTGGTTTACTGATGATTGATTGTATTGAATGATGTAATGTATATATGAACATGCTTAGTATTGTTGATGATGATGATGATGAAATGAGTATAGATGATGCTACTCATAGAATGGTAATGATGAAAGTATGTTATATATATGTTGCATGCATTCATAAACATGGGCTGAATCCTAGATGATGAGAGGATTCAGTGAGGGGCAGAATTCCCATTGTGTGGAATTGGTGCTGGCAGGGCCGTATCTGGATGATGATAGATCGGTCGGTGGATGATTTCCACTGGTGATGATTGGTACCACATGCATAGTGTCAGTTTCATACATGTGCATGATTTGTTTATAGCATGATGATATATGTACATGTTGACTGTCTGTTTATCTGTGGATGTGAAAATGATTGATTTGTCTGAATATGAAACAATTGGGTGAATGATATAACTATGATATGTTATTATTTATGATGCAATAACATTGGTTAACTGTGATGAGACTCACCCTTACTTGTTGTCATTTTCAGATTGAGGATAGCGGCGCGACTTGGTGAGGATTAGCTCATAAGTCAGTTTCTAGTTATAGTGTCGGTGTCATGCTCTGGTAGATGTAACACTGGGAACACGTTTGTTTTGAGTTGTTTATAACTCTAATTGGTTTTGTTGGTTGAGTCGGATACATTAATGATGAATGTTGACTCTATGTTTTTGATTCCGCTGTGTAAAACATGATTTTACTTAATGAGTTATAATTTCAGTTGTTTCAGTGAATGCATGATATGTATCGACGCGTGTTTTATCATTTATATAATTGTGATGCCTCTCTACATGTTTACTCTGATTAATAATTATTTAATTGCCGCGGGTTATTAGAGGGGTGTTACAAACAACATGAAAGAACATATGTCGAATACGATGTCAGAATTTCCAGAATGTCGAATGCAATGTCAAGACATCATAAGAACATAAGTAACAATTAACAATATAAAGTAAATTGTAGGGAGTAAATAACACCTGTCAATTGTTAACCTAATTCGGTGCAACGTCACCTACATCTGGGGGGAATCCAAGCTAAGAATGAAATCTACTACAATAATATTAGTTTGAAGTTCTAAAGAACGTCTAGTTTTACAAACTTCTCACCTAATCACTACCCGTGTTATTTCTATCTAAGACACTCCTAGATATGAGACCCTCTCACTTCCCTTAAATCATACAACAAGGATGGCAACAATAACAACAAACAAAATACACACCTCCAATAAAAATTAATCAACTACTACTTAAAAGTTTATGAGTGATTCACAATTACAACTCAAAACTCATTCCAACCCCAACATCAAAAGATATAATAGTGGCTCAAAATAAACAATGAACAGGTGAAGCCTTAATAATTGACACTTTTACATATGTGGCTCGTGCTTTTCTTAGGTTTAGAACTTCTTTTTTATAGCCAGAGAAACGCTTGGGCTTGGGCTAAAACATGCAGCAGAAACTGTTCCACAAAATCAACATAAAATCAGGAACAAATTTAACATGTTACAAGATATATTTTGACATTTAAATTTGGCAAGCAAATCAAATTTAAATCCAATATAATCTCCTAGATTAAATCCTTCTTGAACTGTAAATAATGTGAACAAAATCTTTAGAGGATCTTCCGATATCTCACATTAAAAATAAATCTTCCAAGAATAAAAAACAAAGCATGTTTTGATGTCGTACCAACATGTCAGGACATCTTGTCAAACATCTTGCTGAAATACTTATTTTAACAAAATGCAGCCAACAAAACAAAACCTAACAAACACTACTAGGGATATCTATCAAATATATCAAAAAATGAAAGAGAATAAGAAGACAAAAAAATAATAGTTAGTTTTTATCTCCAAATTTCAATGACACTTGAGCACCCTAGAAGGAAGCACCACACCCTATCAGAAAAACTTAGGACCACGTGTATGAAGGATCATGCAAAATGTCTAAATGATTAGACTAGCAGTCAATGCACATGTCTCCTTGATTACTCACACCAGATCCAAGTCTTTTCCACTTCTCTGTATAGAAAGTCCGTTAACTTCTCTCTATAGCAAGTCCGGTATGAAGAGCCCAACTTAATTTTATGAAAGACATTCCATTTGTTATGCTACAACAAGCCCCAGAGGCAAATGTTCTAGGCCGGTTGTGGTCCCAACACGGGAAAGGCCTAATCGTCAGTCCAAGGTCATCCTACCAAGATTATGAAGGTACAATGCAGCCTTGTTCTAAAGCCCAACGTTTGATCTACGCTATATTCTGCCTACCGTTCGATGTCATTTGATGGTTCATTGCATTCTACATTGGGAAGCAAGGACGTCTTTAATATAAGGCACCACACGTGAAGTCTAAGGTATGATTTCAACCATAATTTACTTTACCTCTTTTTGAACTCATTAATTGACTTAAACGTTGGAGTGTTAACCTTGCAGATCCACTTCCGCAGAATCACCAGATACATGTCCCATTGCATAAGTTAGTCTATTTGGGACATCTACTTTTTTTTAATAAAAATAAATATCAATAAAAAGTATAATAAAATATATTATAATTTTAACATCTTTAATTTTAATTCAAATTTATTTATGATTGCAAAGTACTAGTACACTGTATGAAAAGAAAAAGAGAATCCTAGACATATTTTGCCATATGTTTTACATGCAGACAGAAAAGGACAAAAAACAAACACCTAAGGAATCTTTATGTCACTCATGCATTGCATTATTTACAACCAAACAAAGTCTTCACATCAGAAGCCAGCTTTACTTACTGTTTCCTTTTACATATTTCCCTTTACAATTCCCCCCCATTTTTTCCACTATTGAATAAAGTTTAATGTGCATAAATAAAGTAAGAAATTTTGAAAATTGAAATGCAAATTTATATGAAATATTTAGAAAAGGCGTTAACTTCAAGGAAGACATGTGATGCTATAAAAAGTGACAAAAACCACAGTCTATAATCACTTATTGCTTCCATAGTCACAAAATTTGAGAGAGAAAGAAAAACTTAAGCACTCAAATGGCTACCATTGTTGCTCCTAGCCAAACTTCTCCTGTTGAAGATGCTGAAGCTCTAAGACTTGCTTTCAAAGGTACATGCATGCCTCATACTTGTACATTTTTGTTTTGAAAAAAGATGCTAGATTATATTTAATTAATAATGTGATCACAAACTTATCTTTGATTGAGTGATGTATCATTTGATAAATGAATTATTTTTTTATTAAAAAATAAAAATAAATAAATTAAGACAGACTAATTTAGAGATCAATTCCACTGTCTACTAATAGAATAAATAGCTATAATTTTTAATAATTATTTTAAATTATTTTAGATGATTTTTAAATTATACTATTTTTTAAATTTATAACATTGACCTTCAACCTAATAATATTGATTTTTGTGATTTGTGTTTAGGAGTTACATATTATTTAAGTCTTTTTAATTCTTAACTAGAAAAAGGACCATGCTAATTCTAGTTCAACTTTTTTTTAGTGGTGGTTCAACTTATTTAGATTCTAATACCTAAGTATTAATTATTCATTCAATAATGCAAGTAAAAAAAACAACTAAGTAACTACTAAATACACCATTTATGTGTAATAATGCTAACTTTACTTTCTTCAATTTTGGTTCACGAAATTTCTGAATATACAATATTGACAAAATCATCTTACTAACTATCATAGCATTATAGCTTATTTAATTAAGTTATTGTATAAGAGAAGAACCTATTAAGCAAACTTCACCATAACCACAAAACCATATAGTAAGAAAAATATATATTCAGCCATGGCTACTCTTATTGCTCCTAGTAGCAACCATTCACCAGTTGAGGATGCAGAAGCCCTTCATAAAGCTTTCAAAGGTTTATTGCTTTTGATTGAAAAGTCATTTTAGTACTTTTACTTTATATTATGTTTTTTTAACTTATTCTTATAATTGATCAACTTGATGGCATGTGTAATGTGAACTTATGCACACTCGGCCGGCCTTATGGACCGCCTGATCAAGATCGTATGGTTCAAATTTTAATACGTATTTTAAGAAAAATTTAAACGAGTTCAATATCTTGATTATATGATATTAATCAGATAATCTAGATGTAGCTGAGTACGTGCAATCGGATAATTTTGTGATTGTACGACCTAGATCATAACAAGACATCTATTTTTTTCTAGTCTAAATAGTCACATTAGGCCCGATTCGTATGTGTAGAATCAGAGGATCTATAAATGTGTCAACTAAAATCTATTGCATAATGTAAAATTTGTGATATTGTTTAATGGTTTTTCAAACATTGCAGGATTTGGTGCTGATAACAAGTCCATTGTAGCAATATTGGGCCATAGAAATGTCCATCAAAGGCAACAAATTAGAAGGGCTTATGAGGAGCTTTTCGAAGAGGATCTCATCAAACGTCTCGAGTCAGAGATCTCTGGTGATTTTGAGGTATTTAGTATTCAAACACGAGATCTGACTCCTCTAAATCGATCATTTTGATTTTTAATACAAAATAACTAATATCGATCTCTGATAAGTAAAAATATTAGGGGTCGATATTTTGTTTTTTATTACAAAATAACTAATATCAATCCCTGATAAATAAAAATATAAATAAAAATATCAGGGGTCGATATTTTGAAGCATGAACTATTGATTTTCTCATTTTAATTTTGTGGTTATTCAGAAAGCTGTGTACCGCTGGATGCTGGAGCCTGCAGACCGCGACGCTGTTTTGATCAATGTAGCAATCAAGCATGGCAGCAAAAACTCTCACATTGTTGCCGAAATCGCTTCTGTGCTATCAGCCGAAGAGCTTTTGGCCGTGAGGCGCGCCTATCGTAACCGCTACAAGCGTTCCATCGAGGAAGACGTGTCTGCTAACACCACCGGTCATCTTCGTCAGGCAAGTCATTCCTTATAGTCAGTCACAAATAGTCCATTTTGCGGATTGCTTGAACTAACAATGTATAAGCGTTTGCTTAATTTCGAGCAGCTTTTGGTTGGACTAGTGAGCACGTATAGGTACGAAGGAGACGAAATCAATCCGAAATTAGCACAAACCGAAGCTGGTATCATTCATGAAAGTCTCAAAGAAAAGAAAGGAAACAATGAAGAAGAAGTCATTAGAATTCTCACTACAAGAAGCAAAACTCAACTCGTGGCAACTTTCAACCGCTATAGAGACGAACATGGCGTCTCCGTTAGTAAGGTATAAGAAAACAACAATTTTTCTATCTTTTCTTGACTTACAAGGTATCAGTTCATCGGTAAGAGTTTGACTTTGTATCCGCAGAAATTGTTGGATCAAACATCTGATGATTTCCACAAGGCATTGCACACGGCTATTCGTTCGATCAATGATCACAAAAAGTACTATGAGAAGGTTAGTTTCGCTTCTCACTTTCTTTATACAAGTTTGAAACAATATCATTTTAACTTCGTATATAATAAAGTTTATACACAAATAAAAGACAAACAGACAATAAGCTGTGCCGTGATAAAAAAATATCGATAATTCAACCATAAAGGAGTTAGGTGTTTATCATTTTTTTTTTCCATTTATGTGTAGGTTTTGCGCAATGCGATAAAAAAGTTTGGAACCGATGAGGATGGACTAAGCCGCGTGATTGTTACGAGGGCCGAGAAAGATTTGAGGGAGATCAAAGAGCTGTACTACAAGAGAAACAGTGTTCATCTTGAAGATGCAGTGTCCAAGGAAACTTCAGGAGATTACAAGAAGTTCCTTCTTGCTCTTTTGGGGAAGCAGGAGTAAAAGTACTTAATCTAAGGGCATGTTTGGATAATGTTTAAGTTATGGTTATGTGATGATTATAGTATGTTTTGTTAAGGTGTTGTTTCTGTTTTAATTGTTGTTTTTGATGATTTGAACTTTGATGTTGTGATGTTTTCATTGGGATATGCTCTTATGCTTGTTAGTTAGACTAATGAAGAGTTATTAGTATTAAAATAATATTGGGTTATATTCTTATGCAATTTTTTTCTTCAAAATGCAAAAATTAATGGTTAAAATCAGAAGTAATTTGAGGGTTAGACGAAACACTTTCCTCTTCATATAAAGTGGGCGATTAAAACCATTTGTGTGAGATGAAGCGCATTGTACGGATAGTCGTTGGATTTAATCAGATGGTGATATACATATTTGAATGGCACAATTGCGTGTTCTCAAATAAATGAAGGATCGTCTGCTTCCCACATTTTATCGCTCGATGGTTTTTTGGACTTTTCGATTTAGACCTTCTGCCTTGGGAATATATAATAATTTTAACATTTTTTTATTTTAATTTCGTATTTATTTATTATTGGATAGTACTAGTATACATTATGGAAAGAAGAGAGAATCCTAGTCACATTTTTCCATATGTTCTCCATGGATACCAAAAAGACAAAAGAAAACACCTCACAAATTGTGATGACCATTACCAAACAAAGTCTTGAAAACAGAAGCTTTACTTTCTGTTTCTTTACAAATCTTCCTTTGTAATTTCCCCCCATTTTTTCCGTAATTGAATAAAATTTAATGTGTTTAGATAAAGAAATAAAATGTAAACATGGAAAAGCAAATTTATATGAAATATTTAGAAAAGGTGTTAACTCTTAGGAAGACATATGATCCTATAAAAGTGACAAAAATCGAAAGGTGTGACTGATTCTGATAAGTGCCTATTTGTTTTTTAGTTGCACAATGGTAGACTTTTAAATCATTTAAAGATTTTTTATTTATATATTTGAACCATCGGAGAATGAATTCTTATAGGAGTACTTAAAATCATCATAATTTTTTTTTCTGACCTATTTAACCATTCAACTCAATCTTATTCTTTTCTATGTAATTTTATGTTTTATTTTTTCTTTCCTATTTAATAATTGAGTTCTATAATTTATTTAAAAATGATATAATATCTCATCGAACTCTATCATGTTTAATAATAGAAGATTATAATTATTATAGTCAGCTTAAGAAATAGTGGTAGAATAAGCGTAAAAGATGATAAGTAAAAAATAAGACGATTGAGACAGACAAAATATTTATTGAACTGTGAAAAATTCTAGAAGATAGAGACATTAAATAATTCACCAAACTCTTTAACGAAATTATGAGGTCAAAATAAATGTTGGAGGAATGAAGAAGAAACACTTTAGTCTCAATCTATAAGAACAAAAGATTTATAAAATTGTGCAAATTATAAAAGGATTAAATTTATGAGTCTTACCATGAAGTTAGAGGACCAAGTCATTGAACGGGAGTAAGAAAATAGACTCAATTTACTGATAATCAATTTGGTTTTATGCCCTGGAGGTCGGCCATGAAAGCAATTTATCTACTATGACATGTGATACAACACTATTGGATAGACTATTGCATATATTCTAGCTATCCAAAATATGTATGAAGAGGTATCGGCTAGTGTTTGCATACAAGGTGGAGAGGTGGAGAGATAGAAGATCCCCCATTATAATAGGTTAGTATCAATGTTCAACTCCAAACCTTACTTTTTTTACTTTAATTTTGGATGTACTCACAAAATATATTCAAGATTTAGCATTGAGGTGCATGTTTTTTGCAAATGATATAGTCTTACTTGGTGAGTCGAATGACAATTTCAATAAGATGTGGATACTTGGAGACGAGTTTTAGAAACATATGACTTTTGCTTAAACACAAGTAAGACGAAATGTTAGTTCAACAAAAAGAGAAGTGTATTTCTTATTAAATATGCTTGGATCTCAACTCTAAAAGTTAGCTTGAAGGGTGGAGTTGCCCTCACATATTTATACAATCAACAGTCCAAAAACCTAAGCAAAGTGGAACTTTAAACAAACTCCAACAACACAAATACCAACTTTAACACCCACTCTCACGTCTAGCTTGAGCCTAGATCCAATGTCAACGTTGCAATCCTTAACTCGGTTTTGATACCATGTTAAATATACTTGGATCTCAACCCCAAAATTTAAATCGAATCGTGAGGTTGCCCTCACATATTTATACAATCAACAACCCGAGAACTAAGCAATGTGAGACTTTAAACAAACTCTAACAACACAAATACCAACTTCAACATTTATAACATATAGGTGAAAGTTGGAGACCATATCATCACACAAGTCACATAGTATAAATATTTTGGGTTCATAATACAAAACGATTGAGAAATAGAGGGATGTAAATCAATAAATTCAAGTTGGGTGGCTGAAACGCATGATCATTTCATGGGTCTTATATGACACAAAAACACTAGTCAAGCTAAAGAGAAAGTTTTATCAAACTACAATAAGACATATAATGTTGTACGAGACAAAATATTGAGTGGTTAAGAATTAACACGAGAATAAAGTGTAGCAAAAATGAGAATGTTGTGTTTGTTGTGGTAAGATTAGACAAAATAATATTAGAAATGACAATATTAGAGAATCTTTGGGTATTACCAATAGTATAAAAGACGGTGGAAAATAGACATAGGTGATTTGAGTACGTAGAAAGAGGAATTGTAGATTCAGATAGAAACGAGTTAAACAAATATAAATAAAGGAATGCCTCAAAAACTATAAAATAAACTATTAAAAAAAATTTTGATACTTAGGTGCATGTATGAGACTACATGGTTGAAGGAAGACTTATAATAATTGATTGGTATTATCTTTACTAACAAGACGCATATTCTTTTCGGAAGCCTAACATATAAGAACTTCATAGTTAAACATGCTTGACTTGGAATAATATTTGGATGGATGACATTCTGTGTAGTTTCCTGAAAAGCGTGTGAGTGATAAAAAAACATGATGAAAAGACTCGTGTTGGTTTGTGGGGTCAATCGGTAATCTTGAAAGTAGTTTGGGACATTACAGACACTACATTTAATGATCTTGATGAAGTCAAAATGTGATGGAAACATGAAAAAAGATTGTTAGGAAAAAGATCTAAAACTATTTAGAAATGATGATGGTGCATCAATTTTAGCTAACTCGGAAAAAAAAAACGTTTAGGTAACAAGGAAAAATCGTGGCCAAAAGTAAATAGAACCGTTATCTGCAATATTGGGTAACAGTTTTCAAGCGTGGGATATACAATTTTCCTTAAGTTGCAAAAACCATGTCTATTAGAATAGGTTGCAATTTTATTTACTTTAAGACATGATTTTTCATTAACTTAAGTTATTCGATGAAGAAAATTACATATCAGAAAACTTGATTGCAAATTATCCGGTGAAGAAAAGTTACAAACCGGAAAACTTGACAGCAAATTATCCGGTGAAGAAAAGTTACAAATCAAAAAATTTGACTGTAAATTATCCGGTATATTTTGGCAGGCGCGTGAAATGGTAAATATTAAATAATAAAATTATTTGATAAGTTAAAAGGATAGAAATGGAATATTTTAAAAAATGTAGGGGTAGAAGAATAATGGTAAGGATATGAATTTTACACACAAATAATTTTATTTTAATTGGCTCCAATATTTTTCCACGTCTCCTAAGTTTGGTATGAAAATATATTAAATCATATTAAAGTGGAGATGGTAATGTAATTGCAACATTAAGTTGTTTTACTCGGTTGTTTTATATAGCTCAACATCATATTTTATGATATACTTATAAAATATACTAAAACCTTACTTGCAAACATAAAAAATGTCGATAATTCCAACATAAGTTATCTAGAATGTAACAAAGTTATATAAATTAATATGTTATTAATTTGCATATATAACTCACTAACACACATTATAGCTTTGATGAAAACGCTAATTACCTCATAATAACTCGTGAGCAGCATAAAGTCAATTGACAATGGCTTCTCTAATTGCTCCTTCCAAACATTCTCCAATTGGAGATGCAGAAGCTCTTCAAAGAGCTGTTAAAGGTAATCACATCATCTATCTCTTTTCTTTTTTACTTGATTCCGTGTTTATCAAGCTATCTTTAATAATAATAATTAGAATTTGATGATTTAAATTAATGGTAAGGTAGGTTGGGGAGCTGATGAAAAAGCCATTATAGCAATATTAGGTCATAGAAATGGCACTCAAAGAACTCAAATCAGACAAGCATATTATGAGCTCTATCAGGAAGATCTCATCAAACGACTTGAGTCAGAGCTATCCGGTGATTTTGAGGTATATATAATACAACAACAAGTAGTTTGAATGTGAAGATATTTTATGTGAAATTTCGGATTCGAACCCTAGTAATTATATTTTGACAATGCGACAATCTCGAAGAATGTCTTTTTATTATTAAAACTTTTGAGTTCTTTTTGTTAGAGATGAGCTAATGGAGTTGACTTTTTTGATGTATGAAAATTAGAGAGCAATGTATAGGTGGATATTGGAACCTGCAGAACGCGAGGCTTTGTTGGCTAATATAGCACTAAAAAATGCAAACATGAACTATCATGTGATTGTGGAAATTTCATGTGTTTCTTCACCTGATGAGCTTTTTATTGTGAGACGTGCTTATCACAATCGATACAAACGTTCTATGGAGGAAGATGTGGCTACGAATACCACGGGTCATCTTCGTCAGGTAAATCATATCTACAAAGCATTGATACATGTATAGATAGACATAAACACGACACTGATACGTTGATATTGATAATAACTTTAAAAAAAAAATTAAACATAATCACATGTGTTAGTGCCGTGTTGATGTCAGACACTGACACGTGTCAGACATTAGACACATCTATGTTCAGAAGTGTTGATGCACGTTGATGCTACAAAGAGTCGTACATGTTTGATAAGTTGTTGTGTTTGATTTTTGAGCAGCTTTTGGTGGGGTTGGTGAGTTCATTTAGGTATGGTGGGAGTGAGGTCAATGCAAGATTGGCACAATCAGAAGCTGATATACTTCATGAGGCTATCAAAAACAAGAATCACAATCATGAAGAAGTAATCAGAATCCTTACCACAAGAAGCAAGACACAGCTTGTTGCAACTTTCAATTGCTATAGGCATGACCATGGCATTGCTATCACTAAGGTACAGCATAGAATTAGACCCCTTTATGTCATCATTATATATTTAATTTTCTTTTTGTATCTCTTCCTTTGCAGAAATTGTTGGATGAAGGATCTGATGACTTTCACAAGGCACTGCGAATAGCCATTAGTTGCATCAATGATCGTAACAAGTACTTTGAAAAGGTGAGATTTTAAAAAGAAAATTTTACACTTTTAGGAGTTAAATTGGTAACGCTCTAAATTTCAAATTGGAAACTTACTCGTAATTTTTACTTTGAATATGTTATATGTAGGTTCTTCGTAATGCATTGGAATCGGTTGGAACTGATGATGATGCACTCACCCGAGTGATCGTTACCCGGGCTGAGAAGGACTTGGAAGAAATCAAAAAGGTCTATTACAAGAGAAATAGTGTTCACCTTGAGCATGCAGTGGCCAAAAAAACTTCAGGAGACTACAAGAAGTTTCTCCTTACTCTAATGGCAAAAGAAGAATAATTGAAGTAATTTGTTTTCGATACAAGAAATTTACAAACATCAGTAAACGAAAATCTATAGCAGCTTTGTGTGACTCGTGTGTGTGAACTATACATATTGTGTGTGACTCAGCATCATTGATTCATCACATGTATAATCTTATAAAACAATAATAAAGTGTATAAAATAATCTATGAAGCACAAACATGAACATCTGACACGTTGACACCGATAATCATTTTAAATTGAATAAACTAAGTATTCACATGGGTCGATGTCAGACACCAGACACGCAATGGTAAAGAGCCCTGAACAACAAAATTTACATATGAATGTCACTTAAATTTACAGTATGAAAATGAAGATACTTGAGAGGAAAAGGTTAAACAATTAAAAGTTAAAACACTTGTATTAATAGATAGAATGAATTAAATTTTATAAACAGTCATGAAATAGTAACAACTAACAATTCTGTTATTAACTTATACAGTATTAACTATGAACAATAGGCAGAGATACAAGGATTTTACAAACATCAATAAATTAAAATCTACCCTATATCAGACCTCATCCAAAATGTTGTCTATAGCTTTATAAAGGATGGACGCGACGTTGTCATCAACGGTAGTAATGGCAGTACTGGTATTTCCAATCTCTATCAAAGCTTTGTATGGTTCCTCTGTCTGAACTATACAAACATTTGTTGATCCGGCGTCATTCGTACCACGTTCCATAGATGCATTAATTCCCATTTTTGATAATGCAGCTAGGAATTTATTCGATTCTAGTAAACCACAACGTAACAAAGAACTATTTCTTGAGCAAGTTTCTTTGTCATTATCCAAGAACAAGTGGTGTCTACCATTTTCCATTAATAGCTCACCCCTTAATCTTGTGACATTGATTCCTTCCTTTTTAAAGGTTTTCCAATAAAACTGGGAAGCCAAATCAGCCGCAATTTTTATCTCTGAATTGTCCTTTTGGCGTGACACTTTTAGAGTCTCGGCTTCCGTATAATACAAAACTGTGAAAGACTTTTCATTTGTGAAACTCGTCTTTAATCTCAAATCTTCAGGGAACTGCAGAATAAGAAATTCAAAAGAAAATGGATCATAAGTTCATCACATGTACTGTCTTATAAAATAATATAAATGTATAAAAGTAACGTTTGTACAATTACCAGAACAGTCTTTGGTTGCAGTGTCTTGAGTAAAGGTTGAACTTTCTGCAACCTGCAAATTAGGAGAGGAAGATAAATGCATAAACCAAACTGTCATCAGCAGATATTACACGTTTTTTATGGTATTGAGCAAAGCCTACACTTTTCATCGACCAGATTTTAATAAAGAAGCGCCATTATGAAAATTCATTCAAATTCTTAAGCAAAGATTGAGTCCAAAAGAGGAAAAATTATATGAAACGTAGTCCAAATGCCTGTCTGAAAAGAAACTTGCTTAAGGTTCCAGGAAGACCATGCAATCATCCATACATTGTTATTCTATGGTCATCAAAAAAGTTTATTAGGGTTTTATTTTACATTCTTGATCAGGTTTTCTCTCGCCTATGTTCCTGAGGCTACACAATACTTCCTGTTACATAGCCTAGATGTTTTTCCAGATTTCAAAAACTATTTGCAAAAACAACACATGCATTTATGAGCATATTAGAAGTAACAAAAGTCTATGGGAAAGGAAATCCTACCCTATTCCAGAGGGAAACAGACATTGAAGAACCTTCATTGCAATAGGCTTGAAAGGTAACAGTGCTAACTCAGGATTCACCATATCCTACAGAAAGTAAATTCATTGATTAATGGTTTATGTAATTCCAAATTTATTAAAAGAATGAATTTTGCAAGACCAAACATAACAAAGATAGATTTCTAAGAATATAAATAAATAGAAAAAGGAAAATAAAATGACTCTGATGAAGCGTGGTTTTGAGATATGCATTGCACACCTCAAGGATAAGCAAAGATTTTGGATCGCCACACCATCTTCGAAGGAGATGAACAACTGGACCCATACGGAGACTCCAGTGAGGACAAAATACAATGCAGGGTTCTTGCCAATTCTTTCTACAAGCAAAAAGTTAGTCAGAAAATAATAAAAACATCAACAAAAACCATCAATAATTATTGCATTCTAAGAAAAAACTAATTTTTCCCAAGCAACTAACATTGCTCATGTGATTTTGCATCAATATCATGCAAGAGGACAGTAAAATTGACTAAATATGTCAATAATCAACAGTAGTTCTTTACAACAGAGAAGAGAAAGAGCAAATAAGGTAAAAAAATCTCACAAAAATTCGTGTGAATGAATACTCGGAACCACATGAATCTTTTTCTCTTTTAGGAGCTTGACATGCGCAAATAAAGATTCCCCAGAAAATAACTGCAGTATCAGTTGTGATGTCAAACAATAACCAAATTCATAATTTGCAAATTTTAGCATGCAAGTGCAATGGACCAAATTCATAATACTATAAAGGTGCATACTCTTTCTTGTCGTTGTTTACAAAGCCACTCTGGTATGATGTTAAGCCACGCTAGTAATTCTTCTGCCACTGAAGAAATTATGTAAATTGGAACCTACAAAATGAAAAAAGATGAATACTTCAAAATCAACAAGCAGGAATCTCAGATTTTGCTACAAAATTCCTTTTACAAAACTATGATTATTAACTCTAATACACTTTACAAACTTTTGAAGGAAGGACTTTGGTTTTCCTGTCTTTTCCCTTGCAAGCACAAAACAAAATGGTTAAATATGCTTTTAGTCTAAACAATTATTTTGAATTTTGTTTTTTTGGCCCCAACAAATTACAAAACTGTAAATTTTTAGTTCCTCTTGAGGGACTTAAAGCCTGTAGTTTTGTAATTTTTAGGGACTAAGAAGTTAATACAGGAATGAAAAGCAAAAAATGTGTATCTTATATGGACTAAAATCATATTTTTCCCAAAGGAAAATTAAAAGAGAAAAAAAGATTAACCACGAGTAAACAAAATATTGAGTCCAAGTCAATATAGCAAAATGAGACTAATAAAAATAAACAGAACCTGAATGCTAAATACATTTACTTATTAGGAGGAACCAGCAACTAAAAAGGATATTGGAATGTGGGTTTGCAAGAGAGTTGTCTAGTCAACAACTTCAAACAAGGCTAATTTACATCGCCCAAAAAACATATTTCTTATTTCCATCATAGCTTTTTATTAATTTTGAAACATCATTAATGAAGAACATATCAAAACAAAAAAAAGGCACCTCTATAGCTGAAGCTTCGAGTAATATAGTCATTTCCTCCAAAAGCTGCAAAATAGTTCCAAGTCGATTAATAGGAATAAGAACTGAACCACCATCTTTGACACACTCTATAGCACACGAGCATATGAAAACTAGTTTTTCCTTTTCTTCTAAATCTTCATCAGAGTTAAGGTTGAATCCATCTGAATCTTGAAAACTGCAGTAATTCACCAAAAAAGTTGATATTAACAGATGACTATTTCAAATAATTCAATCAATAAACATAAGTGTCTAGATACAACTTGATTTTGTAGGTGAACAATATTTCAAATTCTCATACCTCGACGGTAATAACTTATCAGAAGTTGGATCAGTGTAATTATCACCATCTTCAATATCTTGTGCATCACTCAAGGATGAGAAATCTGAATAAATTAATGCACAAGTCCCTTGCAGACTGCGGTAATCAAAAGCCATAGCATGAGCAGAAAAGAAGCAGGAGCTTGAAAGATAAGCAATATCTCCCTTTGGACCATTTAGAGTCCAATTACAACTCCCTATTTCTACACCAGAGCTGAATGCTTTTATAACCAATGTACCATTGTAGCATACTTCCTGAGCATAATTAAGTGTGTTGATCTTTAGCATACAATCCTTCACATCAGCTGCACTGAGAAATTCCAAACATTATAACCTCAACAACCAACACTTGATATTATTTTACAAAAATAAATGAACACAGCAAAAACAGTTCACATAACAACATAAATAACAATTCCTTAACAATAACTGGAGCAGCCCCGACAAATGAAGGCCCAGAGCACATCATGGAGCATACGTTAAAAAACTGCCCAAGGCAAATGACTGATAGAATCCCGAATGGGAGTTAAGTACTCCCTCTATAACCAATGTGGGATTTGGGTTGTGAGCAGTCACAATCTCATGCCTTCGCGCAGTTAGCCACATCAATAGCCATTTAATCAAAATCGTACGATTCGGATTTCAAGAATGGTATTTTAAATTTTAAAATAATCAAAATCTGCATAGGAATTTGGACCGTCCGATCTTGATCCAACGGCCACCGGCATGGTTGACGGCATGGAACTGTGACATGTACAATCCAAGTCCATGTTGAGATGGGGTGATTTTGTCCAGATTTATAGAAACAAACCTCCGGCAATATACAAGTAAACAATACTTGAATGTGGAAATTTTATAATTAGTCAATCACAAGATAATAAGATAAAATCAGTGCATGTAGTAGTGAAGCATATTTCTTTTTGGACGTAAAACATTTAGTCTATTGAGTTTGTTATAAAATGCAAATTACATAAAGGGTATATCACCTGTACATGGGCATCCAAGCACCCAACTCCACTCCATCTTTTCCTGCCAATATTTCTTTCAATACAGAAGGAAGTATTTCAAGTTCTTCCTGCCTCAGCCATGGAGGGAAATTAGACTCCATCGATCCGTAAAACTGCCTAAATTCCGTATGCATTGATACAAGATCTTCCATCATTAACTGGCCTAATCTTGCTGATGCTAGGGTTACATAGATCTAACCAATTAAACAAACAACAAAACTAAGCAAGCAGTATTTGGAGACGAAAATGGTCACATAGTTCAATTAATAAATAAAATTGTGCAACATCAAGCGGAAAAGGAAAACTACCTTAGCTGAGAAACCCTTCTTCCGAGTAAGAAAGGGCAATCCCATAATACCCATTGGGCTGGAGATTAATATGACATCAATTAAAGAGGCGTTCCATAGATGCAAATTATTAACAGTCTTGTACCAAGGTTCTGCAAAAATTAAGCTTTTAGCTTCAAGGAGATCTTCAATTTTCTGTCGCTTCTCATTGTTATTGCTTTCTTCAAACAACAAGGCATCCAAAGAAGTAGGTACAGGAGAGAAGGCCATAAGAGCAGAAAGATCTAGAGGACAATCCAATAAGATCCTAATCCCACAAAAATTCAACATGTGACATGGTGGGAAGTGAAAGCCTCCTCCTTTGCTCAAACATGCCTGCAAAATGAAAAGGAGGAGAATAAATAATTTAAATCATGAAGAGAATTTTCTACAAACAAACACATAAATAGAAGATTCCTTCATATGCCACTAAACGGAAAAACAGATATGTTGACTCACAAGCTTCATAGAGGATGAAATGGATAGCCTCTTGTAACTTCCAGCATAAGGTAGCTAGCAGCGACTACAAAAGAACAAGAAAAAAATGGATTTCATCCAAAACAAAAAATGGATCATTCAAAAATGTTTAAATAGGGTTTTCATCCCAACAAATATACAGCTTTTCTGTTCTTCACCTTGAATACATATTTCTTTTGTTTAAAATTTTATCCCTAAGATATTTGTTTGAGTTGGAATTGATTTTAGTCCCTGCACAATGAGCTATATAAGGTCCAATATGAATAGCAAACACATAGTACAAGATCGATTACAATATGAACAAACTTTATAAAAGCAAATTGTCATTTTTGTATAAATGTAATGAAAATACAAAGACATCCAACGAATGTCTTTTTTATTAATCATTATTGTTAAAGCTGTCAATTTAGGGGACCAATAAATTTGAGCCTCAGCCCACTTAACACGGAGGCCTACAAAAGACTATGAGAATAATAAGCCCCCAAATATATAGGCCCCAAAGTTAGACAACCCCAAAATTTAAAAGGAAGCCACAAGGCCCCAAATAAAAAATTAATAATTTTTTTCAATTGGTAAGAAGACTATATCAAATAAAAACCATATCAATTAAACTATGTTAATTGATATGGTTAATCAAGAACATAGTTAATCAAAATCAAAAACATAAAAACCATATCAAATAAAGACCATATCAAACATAACACTTAAAGACCTTATCGCATAATGAAAACTAATCGCTTATCAGACAAAGATCACATCAAATCTTGCAGCAAAAGCTTACATATAGAAGAGAAAAAAAAATTGGTTCCCACGTAAAGACTAAACATGTAAAATTGATACTCCAATACACGCGTAGCTTCAATATTCTTAAAATTTATTTTTAATACACCCACAACCAAATTCAAAACTCATTGCTTCTTCTCTGCTTGTGTGACTTTAACGCAATAGGCATGTCACAGCCATGGCAACGAACTGAGCAGAACATACAAACATATAAAACAATAATCTTAATGAAAAATCGATTGCCAGCTACATTCTTACAAAAATCAGTTAAGGTGGTGAAATACATTAAACAATCAAGTAATTTAGCAGCCAAACAAAACACTCAATCATTCTCATGAAATCTTGTACATGGATGAGCAAAATGAACTTACACTCAGGCAGCGACTTTAACAGCTTCAGTGGAGTCAAACACCAAACTAAGCTGTTGGAAAAAATTCTTGAAGTAACGAATCGAGCTTGAGTAAAGCAAGCTTCAAAGAACAAACGAAATTATTTAAGCTAATGGATGAAAACCAACGGCAAAAGCATATGAACCTCGTTGAGGCATTTCCACAAACAGATTGTGAGTGCTCATATTAAAGAGAAAACTAGAAGTTAAAGAGAGATGGAGAGAGAAGAGTACCTCAGTTGAGGAAAAATAGACCTGTGAAGGAGAAGAGACAACGGCGGCACAAAGGGGATGACGTCGGCGCAAAGGGATTTACGGCGCGAAGATGGTGGTTGCTGAACGGGAAAGGAGATGAAGCTTGTGCTGAAGGGAAACTAATGAAAGGAGATGGATTGAAGAAGAAAAATTATGATTTTTTTATAAGCTTTTTTAAATATATCAGATATTTTAAAAAATGGACGTGAAATCATTCTTTAACTAGGAGTGTTCAAAATCAAACCAACTCAATAGAAAATCGCAAATCAAATCAAATTAAATCGAAATAGTAAAAAATTGTATTTGGTTCGAATTTGTTTGGGTCATCTTTTAACAAAATTGCACGGTTAGATTCGGTTTGGGGTTTGTATTTTGTAAACCGGACCAAACCGAATCAAATCGCATTATTTTACCACCTAACTTTTATTTAACTCACATTCAACCCAAACTTAAACTTATTTTACCTTAAACTTATGATTACGAACAATTTTCTCATTCTTACACATATGATTTCACTCCCGATCTTCTCAAATCTCTAATAGTATTATTGCGCATTCTTTGTCACATGCATCTTCCCTCTTCTTTTCTAATCTCTACTATCTTATATTCTTTCTTTTTCACTTTCTCATTTTTATGCAAATGTTTCAGTTTCGTTTTTATCACACATCTTTTCTAATCTTTCAGCTCTTTTGTTTTTTCTTTTTCATCTTCAGTAATATCTCGTCTCTTCTATTTTTTTCATTATAATAATATTTATATTGTTTTATGCTATTATTTTATGTTTATTATTCCACTTTTGTCTAATTTAGTCTTTACATATTAAATGAAAAGTTGTTGTCAAAATATGACGAGTTTTGTTTTTATTTAATACTGTATGAATGTCTAAATACAAAGTTATGTTGTCATCTATATGTGTATGTATTGCTCAATAAAATATTTGTAAAAAACTGAATCAACCAAACCGAATTAAACCGCATTGGTTTGGTTTAGTTTTTTTTCTAAAAGCCAACCGAACCAAACTAAACCGCACAATTTTTTCTCTTGCTGTTCGAATAATTTTTTTCGTCAAAACCGCCCAAACCGCACCGCGAACACCCCTACTTTTAACATAAATTTTTTATTATTGGTATAAAATCATAGATTTTTGAAAAAATTATGATTTTATATTAGGTTTTTTTAAATCTATTGAAGAACTACAAGATATATTGAATTTATAAAAAAAATTGTTTGGATTAACTTTTTTTTTGTCTATTGAATATGAATTACTAAATTTGTAAAAATTCAAAAAATTATAAAATATTAGGTAGTGTTAGTTCGTTTTTAATAAGCCAAACTATTAAATTTTAAAAATTTTGATAAAAATATATCAAACTTTTAAAAATTTAATAAAAAACTCATTAAATTTTTAAAAATGCAAAAAATTATTTGTATCGGTAAAAAAAACTACCATATTTTTATAATGTATTGTCGGATTTTTTTGATTTTTAATGTTTTTTAAATTGAAATTTTTCGACCTAATATAATTTGGATGAAGTAAATAATGAAAAAGATATTTTGGTTAATATAAAAGTTAAGATGGTGGCCAGATAAAAAAAAATAAAGATTCTTATTCTATTCCATGATCTTAAGAAAGACTCTATGCAATTTCATTTTTGCCTCTCTAAAAACCGGAAATATATTTTTGGTACGTACTACATTTGTCACAAATAGGTCAAGTGTGGTATAGGCCTTCATAATGTAAAAAACCATATCGAAGATATATCCCCGGTTAAGAATCAGAAATATAACCCCAGTTAGTAGAGCGAAAATTTCTACCACCTTGCCAATTTATATATAACCGAAAATATATTTCTGGTATTATGAGAAAATATATCACTTGGCTAGGATATTATCTGGACTCGAGTTGTGACTTTTGACAACAAGTATATTTCCACCAGCTTTTAGAGGTTGTTCGTCGGAAAAGACTTTATCACTTGATGAGGTGGGTCTTGAAGTCCCAGATCCTCTTCCCCTAGCTGAAGAAATGGTAGCCTTTTGCTTTTTCCTCGCAGCTTGCCTAGTATGAGGGGGGATCCATCCTCATCATCTGAAGCAATGGCGGCACTAGTAGTCGAAGTCTTCCGTTTTGGAGTTCGTGGAGGTTTCGAACTCTGAAAATATTTATGTCAAAAAGTTTGAATATTATTCAGAAATAAAGGCATAAGTTAAATTGTGAGAGTATGTACCGTTGGTTTCTTGCCAGTATCAGTAAAGTCATCCTCACTTACCTGCGTGCTTTTAGAAGCTTCGGCAGACTTACGTGCAGCAGCCTCTTTGACATTTTTCTTTCGGCCCAGAGCTATAAGTAAGACGAAAAACAAGTTAGTACAAAGATGAAGAGGGAGAGTTCTAATCGAAAGATTATCTAGTCCACGAACTTCAGGTATTGGAGTCAGAACACGAACGTGCTCAAGACCTATATGAAGATGTCCTTTGAAATTATCCAAGGTATGCTTAGTCGGAACCACTCGTTCAACGCGTTTTTTGAGGACATTCCCACATACAAACCAGTCTGGAAAAGGAGGGCTTAAAGCCACACCAAAGTCAGCACTAGGTAGTGGAGGGAATTTTGGAGGATATAATTTGAAAGCCACTTCATAACGCTGTTCAGGTCGAACGTGCGTGGGCAATTTCAGTTTATCTAATTTATTAGAAAAGTTTTCGCGCAAGGTAATTGCAGCTTCACGAAGGGTCCGACTAAGATCATTAGGCTTATAGATAGTTTCAAAGAACTTTTGGAAAGCTTGAATTTCTTTAATATGTGTTGAAGTACCTTTTTTGAAGTTCTCCTGCACACCAGTAAAAGCTTCAGTTAGTTCTTGCGAAAGACTAGCAGCATCGAAGATCTGGTTGTTATAGTATGTTGTCCACCACTGATGAAACTCTATGGTAGAATAAAAAGCAGGTTCAAAAGAGATGGGAGAGAGGGTCGTGATGCCAACATATTTAGAAATTTTGGACTCGTAGTCGTCCTCGGATGAATGCATAGTATGTAAACACATATGACTCCTTTTGTCATACATGCATTTGGGTTTAAGCTGAACCTGTAACACCCTTCTAAACTCCGCGGCAAATTAAATAAATTCATTCAGAGTACATGAAAACAAGGGTGCCACAATTCCATAATTTATTAAACATCGTTCGGTCATGTCATGCATTCACCGAGGCAATCATCATCAATTAAAACATTTCATGTCAACACAGCGGAAATTAAATCATACGGATTAAGTTTAACATCTTTAAAACTAATCCTTCAAAACATCAAAACACAGCCAGAGTTATAAACCATAAACTCTAAAACATTGCGTCCCTAGTGTTACAAATATCAGAGCATGACACCTGACGCTAACTAAACAACTGACTCATGAGTTAATCCTCACCGAGTCGAACAGCTGCTATCCTCAATCTGAAAATGACAACATGTAAGGGTGAGTCTCATCATAATTAACAAATGTTATAAGGTTATAAAGCAATAACACATCATAGCTGCATCATTCACCCCATTGTTTCATAAACAGACATTCAGACAAGTTTCATCATCACAAACAATCAACCAACACATCATCAATATTTATAACACTAGAATACATCCAATCATGTTATAAAAGTATGCATATGTATGAACTGACACTATGCATGTTGTACCAACATCATCAAATGGGAATAACCCATGACCGATCCAACATCATCAAGATACGACCCTGCCACCACAGATTCCACACAGTGGGAATCATGCCCTTTACTGATCCAACACATCATCATGGATACAACATCAACAATGAATATGAATGAATGCAAACATACATGAACATACTTATACCATCGTCAAGTCTATGAGTAACATCATCAAAATACTCATTTCATCATAATCATCATCATCATCAAGCATGTTTATATATATATATATATATATATATATATATATATATGCATCATTCAATCACAATCACATCATTAATCATCACATAGATTATTTCACAAGGTTCGTTCAGCTCGAAACGGCACACGAAACGAACCAACGGTTCAAAAGTTATGAGTTTTCCAAAATGATTCGTTTTTCAAAAACCTTCAGTGTAACGGGTTACAGAAAAAGCGTAACGGGTTACGAAGAACAAATTTTCAAAAGAGTTTCAGCCGTAACCGGTTACAAGGAAACCGTAACCGGTTACGCTTGACGTAACTCTATTCGCTATTATTTTTGCTTGACCGTAACCAGCCCAAAAACCCCATTTTTCACAACCGTAACCGGTTACAAGCCCGACCGTAACCGGTTACATCACTTGTAACAGCAAAAAAAAGCACTTTTGGCAGCAACTTATTTCCATCCAACACAACCCAAATTGAATCATTTCGACCATACACGAAAAACAGAATCAATCCACAATTATTCCATGTTATTTCATGCCTCAACAATACATTCAAACATAATCAAACATCACAAACAAGCATTTACACATAATTTATCAATTTGAACCATAACAACACAAAAATCATGGATTCTAGCCAAATAATCAATCATCATCCAAATTGACTCAAATCCCTAACTCTATCATATGACTCAATCGATACAAATTCTACATCTATTCTATGCTATCAAACCCTAACCCGATAATAGATGTTAACCAGATAAGTCCCCCCTTACCTTAGCCAAATTCTTGAATTGGTCTTATCCTCTTTGATTCTCCTTCACGTTCTTCAGCTCTCCCTCTTTCAGCTTCTCTTTTTCATGTTCTCACTTCCTTTCTCTTATTTCCCTTATTTTATGAAAAACATAAAATTAGAAATGGGCTCCTTCACAATTACACCCCCACATTACTAATTCCACCATATGGCCCAACAACTTAACATTTTATATTTTTCCACATAATTCGATAAAATGCTAATTTCCAATAATTAATTTAAAACTTAATTAAATTAATTAAATAATAATTTTCGGGATGTTACAGAACCAACCCAAACTGTCTCGATACAAGATTGGGTCGATAACAGAGAAGACAACAGTGACTCTTCGGGGACCGTAGTCGATGATACAATAGTTTAGGCGTCAAAAAAGCTTCCCAAATGACCATAGATTCAGCTTGTTAATCTGGAGAGGTTTCAGGAAATTTTCGCGTAAACCATTCGGGACCCACTTCTCTTTTCACGAACGGAACCATAGAAGGACTGAGGTGATAACGTTTAGCAAACATCATGATGTATGCTCGAAAAGTTTCGCGCAGTTTTCCTCCTTCTTCTAAAGGGGTTAGGTGGGCAAGTCTGGTTCCTTCAACTGTTCGATTCCGAATAGCCGTGTCTTTCTCATCGACAACGCCTTTACTTGGAAGGAAAGCTTCAAAGGTGGCGTTAAGCCATAACTGTAGTAGCCAAAAGGGTCCGGCAAAGAGAAGAGAAGATCCAGTTTTGTAGTTTTAGATGAAGTCTGTTGATTCGCCGAGGCTTTCATGAAGGTACCCTAGAATTAGCTGGCTCAAGTTCAACTTTTTTCCAGCATTGATTTGGTTAGCCATACAAAGATACCTCTTGGCCACTTGAAGAGATCTAGAACAGAAAACACATCTCGAAAGCCAAAGTACCAGAAATGCAATATGCTCTTCATCTGATACTTCGTCAGTCGTTTTGTCATGGTGTTTCATGATGAATGGAGTGAAAGTGGCTTTGATTTCATTAAACTGTATGGTATCGGTATCCATGTAGTTGGGATCGAAGATTTCCCCTGTTGGTCGAAGCCCTGTGATAGCGGCTATATCGAAAAGAGTTAGGGTAATCATCCCACAAGGAAAATGGAAAGTATTGTGGGAAGCATACCAGAAATATATAGATGCTACTAACATAGTTTGGTTATATTCTAAACCTGTCTTTGATAATTGGATCAAATCGTAAATCCCTAATTCTTTCCAGAATGGAGCTTTTTTGGCTTCAACCTTAGCCAACCAGGCGTAATAAAGCTCGGGATCCTTTCGCTAAAGGGACCGCTCTAAACACTTTGAGAAAATTAGTCATATAATCTAACCTAATTTTTTCTGGAACTACAGCGGCTTCAGTCGAAGTGCCTTCTACACTGGTGGATTCAGCTAAGATTAGTTTACCCCCTTTGTCTATTTTGTTCTTACTAACTAAGGGTCTAGTCTTGTAACTACGCCAAAATTGATCTTTTGTATCGCCAAATTTAATAGCACTTTTAAAAAAAGTGATATTGAAAAGGATAAGACATATCTATAATAGCACTTTGTCACAAAACGCTATTATTAAACTTCTATATAATAGCACTTTATACTTAAACGCTATTATAGGATACAAACAATCTAATTTTGATAGCACTTTGTCACAAAACGCTATTATTAAACTTCTCTATAATAGCACTTTCTTTAAAACGCTATTAATATTATTTTTTATGATAGCATTTTCTTATAAAACGCTATTATTTTACTATCATATATTATTAATTAATAAAATAAAAGGCTACTATTTTGTTAGCATTTACCTAAAGCGCTATTGATTTATATAATAAATAATTAATAAAAAAAAACAAAACACTTGGTCTCCCTCACTCTTTCCATTAGCTCCCTCTCTTTCGTTTCATTTCACGAAAACTCTCGGTCTCGCTCTCTTTGATTGCTATATCTTTCTGTTTCTCTCCATCGATCTCTCTCTTGCTCAATCAACAACAACCTTCGGTCTCCCTATGTTCTCATCGTTCTCCATGATTCAAACAGTAAAAACCAGAAACATTCTCATGTCATCAAAACCCTAGAGTTTCAAAATTAGATTAAATAGCAATGGAGTGCAAGTTCAATCGAATATCATGGGGGCTATTACCGATCAAGTCTCGAGGAACACAGTGGTATTTTAAAAAAAAAAAGCGAAGAAGGAGATCTTACACGGTCGGAGCTTGTCCGACGAGACTTCCTTTTTCGGCGGTGGTTCAGTAACTCGGGTAAGCCTTCGTGGTCCCACCTTTCTTCTTCTGTCTTCGAAATTTTGTGTTGTTGATGAATATCTTGAACTGTTGTTAATACTTCGATTTCATTTTGTTGTTGGAGCTGAGTTGCAATCGTTTTACTTCTGCAGGTCTGGTTCATTGCAGGTGAGGTGATGAAGCAGCTGAGTTCAATGGCTCATTGATTCATTTAATTGATGCTGCAGCTTTTTCAAATGGAATACGATACTGCAAAGATCAAGCGTTTTTGTTTGATCTAGACTCAAACGACCGAAGGTATTAATTTTATTCTGTTCTATGATTTTGATTGACTGACATATTTGCGTTGTGTTTTAAGTTTTAAAACTTTTTTTAGGTCTAGAATTCGATCCGAGCCAAGTGGGTGCATATAAGGCGGCAAAACCATTCTAGTGTGCCTATGTTTTTTGTTCACAAGACACAAACATGAGACTGTGCTTAAGAAAAACCATGCTCATTGCCAATTGGATGCACATAAGTTATAAACTTTGAACACACCAAGAATTGGCCTATGGTTGTTGTGTTACATTTCGTGATTTCAAAATACTAACCATTCCATGTGTTTATTTGCATATTCAAAATGTTATGACCATATTAATGCTCTCATTCATTTACCAGCATGACAGATGATCGGGTCCTTAAAGCACGTGGTCATGGGTTCGACCCCGGACTAATGCATATGGAAGAACACTGTTGTGAGAGGTCAGCCCCTTAAATAATCTCCATACTTCAAACGACGAGTCTTTAGGTCACTCGCTCATTCAGTTTCGAGGAGACTGTAGATAGCAAGAAACAAAAATAGAATTAAAAAGCATATATGTCTAATTGGTTTTCTGAAGTTACAAATAAAATGAAACAAAATATGTCAGAGTAAGAAAAACTACCATAATGACAGAATTGGTAATTAGAAGTAGTGAAATTGTGATGATTGGTTATTACTTTGATTTCAGTGCATTATGATGTGTGTTATGTACATAGATAAGTAAAAGATTGATGAATGATCTAAGCTTTGAGTCCAATTATTGATAAGTGATTTACGGGCTGATGATGATATGATAAGTGATGATGATATGATTAGTTTATTATCTTTAGGGTCATCTTTGTTAGGGTCTTATGTGAGAAAGGGGGCTGGCATTTTATTTGAGCACTTAGCATCCACACCTGCTTGGATATGATACCTAATTTTCCAAAGTTCACTTCTTAAATATATGTAATTTAGACTTCTCTTCTAGCACTTTACGTAGTAATTTCTTGATTATCTTTATCGAGTCTTTTGCTCATGGGCTTTTTCACATTTGGTTGATTGATATTGGTAATGATTACTTTGATAGCAGGATGTCAATAGTAGCAAACCTTCTCATCAAAATATGGTGGAAGCAATTGATTCTCTTTATGCTACTTGTTTCAATTGATATTATGATTTAGGCTATATATCTTCATTTTGTTTATTTTTCTATGATATTATTATTCAGTTTGTTTAATCCACCAAGATTCCTTTTCCAAATCTATAGGAAAGATGAATTGTGAATTCCAATTCCAACCCACACTTCAACTAGGTTACTCAGTGAGAATAATAAAAACTAAGAAATTTTCAAGGTAAATGGTTATATTATATTTTTTTAATCTACTGTCCAACCCACATGCCATTAACCATACACAGGATTATAGGATATTTTATTAGTAGTAGTATTATAATGTTTACAGGGACTGATATTCTATCATTTTTGTTTTGCTCACATACATTTATTCTACTCTATGAATTTAATGTGTTTAATTGTGTGTCGCTTCTCACAATATGCATAGTTTCATAACATGTCTCTCACATAAGACATGAAGTAGACCCTGACCAATTTCACGATGAGCTGAAAATTAATTTTAATTTAAAGAATGGTGACTAAAATAGTTGAGCTATAACCCTTAGGTCAAGAGAGTAAGTCAACTCCTCATAAAGGTAATCCTTGACACCGCATTTCTTCTAAAAAAATCTAAAAGTTTCGCAAAGATAAAGTAAATACTTGCATTGACTTTAAGAAATTATGTTGTACTATTTCTTGAAGGAATATGGTTTTATTATAAGTTGATAATGCATTAATTGTTATAGAAATGACTGGAGGGAACATGAAAAAGAGATGTTGAGTTTTATAAATAGCTTAATGAAGATTACTCCAATAGCTAACTCTGGAAATTATCTGCTATATTTCTTTAAAGAATATCTGCCCTGTTTCTTTGAAAAGTAAATATGATATCTCTATTTAAAATCAAGTGTGTAATTTTTGTTGTATTACTTAGGGGAATGTGGGACAATTTGTTATGGAGACTATGAAGGCTAATTATAGAGTTAATTTAGGCATGCTCAACATTCATTTCATTTTGCAATGTATTTATTTTATATAAGTTTATGTCGCTCCTTTGTGGTCTTTGACATATATACTAGATTTAGTGCTTAACTTTGGTGAAACCTTTGCTATAATATTGCTATTTGACAACAATACTATTGCCCTCATGTTCATATTCTTTATTCATGATGGGAGCTTTTAAGTTATCATGCTTTTTTACTTTTAGAATATTTTATATTTGTTTTGATTAACTATTAGTATTTAATAATTATTGGTTGAGTGTTGTTTTGAAAGCCAATAATATTGAGTAGTTAGTGGACATTTATAAATGTTTCTTGTTACACCTCTCACTTATGTAGAAGTGTGGTTTACTCAATTTTTAAACTAATATATATTGAGCTCATACATCAAATTAATATTCCATAGACAAAGAAGCCTATGAAAAAGAAAGTTCTTTCTGTGAAGAATGGTGCAGGTGGTACATGCTGAATTCAGGTACATGTTCCATTAAACTCAAATTTTGATCTTTTCTGGAAAGTTATTAAAGGTTCGTAATTTCATATGCTTCGGGAATTTCTCATTTATTCCATTGTTGTTCATGTTCTTGCCTTTCGTTGCATTTACACTTAGTTATGTGTCTGAAATGATTTAATTATTTATACTTTACATTGTTAGCATAGATGCTATATATATCTAATATGAAACTATTACTCTTTTATGTGATAAGTAAACTAAGACTATTCTTTTTTACTTAAAAATATAACTTTCATAAGAATTTATTATGACTTTAAAAATATAAATGTACTACATGGATTATGGCTCAGTGGTCAAGAACAATATCCATAATATACATGATTATTCTTCTATCTCTACTTAATTTTGAAATGTGTACCTCAAAACTCCACTCATGCTTTTGTTCTTATTTTATATTAACCATTTTTAGTTGAAATTATATGTAGAGACCTCTTTTATATTACCCATTTAGAGTTGAACATCTATGTAGAGACTTATTTTATATTAACCAATTTGAGTTGAACATTTATGCAGGGACCTCTCTTATAACAATCTAAGTGGTTTACTCTCAATAACTATCATAGTTTAAGCCTTTAAGAGACCTCTACTAAGTTCAACTTATGTCATATTATATTGGTATATGAGTTTGTAGGACTAATAGAACTCAATTTTGCTAGTAGCCATGGAATGAACATGTCCTAGTTGTAAAGTACTTTTTTAGATCTTGTTGTGATATTAAGTGGATTTGATTTAAAATATTTGCTATTGATGGATTATAATATATATGCAATGAGTAACTTAATGTGTTATTAGGTATTGAATTGAATGTAGCTTTTTGATATTTGCACACCAAAAGAATGATTTTGTATACAAAAAAAATTAAAAAATGTACTACAATATCATTTTGTAAAGAGTGCTATTAATTAAACATCCTATAATAGCACTTTAGAAAGTGCTATCAATCATGTGCCATATAATAGCGCTTTCTTTGAAAGTGCTATTAAACATGTGCCATATATTAGCACTTTGTTTGAAAGTGCTATCAAACACGTGCCCAATAATAGCACTTAGTTTGAAAGTGCTATCAAAAACAAATAAAAATATGTGCAAAACGTCCACTTCAATAGCGCTTAAGGAAAAACGCTATTAAAAATCAGTACTTTATTAGCACTTTTAAAGTGCTATTAAACAAAAAACGTTTACAATAGCGGTGCGGTTAATAGCACTTTTAAGTGCTATCAAAAACCAAAACAAGCGCTATTAAATAGCTTATTTGGCATCACCAGGTAAAGGACCCATAAAAGCATGAGTTTTTTCAGAAAGAAGGAAAGAGATGATTACCTGGGAAGCATAGATAGCACGAGATTCTTCCAGGTTTGGCTCTGGAATATACTGCTGATTCGCTACTTGTGTGGGGCGTTGAAGTTTTTGGACAGGTTGAAGAGCATCTGTAGTTTCCGTTGATGGGTTTTGGACGGTGGAAGACACCATGAGTGAGTTGCTTCAAGAAATAAAATTGAGACCTAAAAAAGGATTTTTTTTGCGTTCAGAAAGATGAAAGAACGATGATATGTGAAGAAGAGAGAATCCCGAATGATAAAACCCTGGTATTTAAAGGTTTAGTGAAAACTTTTCAAATCTCTATTTTGTTTTGAATAAAGTCCAATAAGACACGCGTCGGCAGCTGATTCACTCGTCTGGCGGTCGAACAGTTATTAGCCTTACTCCTACTATCTAGGAGCAATGATTATGAGTAATGCTAAATGTGGGAGCGCGCGTCTTGAAGAGACGTTTTTGAAAATGACAAGACGTCTTTGAAAGAAAATTCATAAATGATTGGGACGTTAGTCAGATTCTTGGAACTCAAAGAAGTGCGAGGAAATCGAAATCTCATTGTGGCAAGAAACGCCTATTTCTCTTACTTTTCCGAAACAGGCATTTATTGGGGGCAATTTGTTAGCTGGAGATTTCGATTATTGTATATGCTTTTCGAAGATTTAAGGTTCGAAGAGAAAATGAATTTGGATGGCTATTTCTGAGAATGTTATTTGTGATGAAGATTCCTAAGTTCGAAGTTGAGTCGAGATAGATGATCTTCGGGGCTTAAATGGTTTTTCGAAATACAAGGTTATTGAAACTTAAAGTATTTCGAAGCATTCTCGCATAGAATACGTTGCCACGTATCGAATAAGATTCGGGCGGGAGGTTTTGAATTTCGAAATGTTCTGTTTAAACTAACAAGGACAAATGGTGCCCCAGGGATTCGAAACACATGCATGCGGGCAACGTGGCATTTTGTTAGTGTAGGACCGTTAGGGTCGAATTAGTATAAATAAGGGTCTTAGTATCAGGATCCAGGGTGTTCATTTTGTACAAATTACTTACAAAATCACTCAAGTATCAAGCGTTAAGAGAAAGAGTTGTCGCTGAGAAATGTACGTGTAACACCAACACCTTACATATGTTTGTATTTTCATTATAGAATCGAAGTATTTTACATTCCTTTACTTTTCTCGTTAAGTCTTTCCATTCCTGCAATTTACATTCCTTTTTACTTTCTTGTCGAAGTTTTACTTACATTTATTGTCTAACCAATTTACTTTTCGTCATACATTCATTTAGTTTATTTCGCAAAGTTATTTTTTACATTTACAACATAACCTTATAAAACAATAAAAAACCAAGAGAACATGAATCAAATAATTCTGAAAGACAACTTTTCGACACATGTCCTAGGATCAATCTAGTCGATCCTGCGAGTAACCAAAGTATATTTATAATTTGGAAGACTAGCGGTTGTTTACTGGAAATCACCGTAAGCAGCCGCTCATTGTATACTTGCTTGATATTTGAAATACTATCCGGGTTTTTTCGCTTCAAATCGGCAAGTATGTTTTTTGGCGCTACTTTGATTGTCGATAAGTCCGAAATAACCTTCTTCTCTTCGCGGGACAACCGACACGCAATTGGATGCCCGTATAGCTTGGTTTCCGAGGCATGATTATGAAGTCCACAAATGACGCTAAAACGCCACAAATCATCAATCCTACAAGTCACGCGCAACCTAAACGGACACCCACACTTTCTCGATCCCGTGTCTTCGTATTTTAATACCCGGTTTGTTGGTACATACTTCTCACCTCTCTCGCAATTCAACACGACAAAAGCTTTCTGTTTACTACTTCCATTATCGGACCTTAATATGACAATGTCAAATCCAAGTTTAGTAGCTTCACTTCGAACCCAATCAAGTAAATGTTCACGACTAGCGAAGCTCATATCATTTGTAAATTATTGTCGAACATCCACCGCAACGGTCATGGTTTTAACATCGTTAACCGACTCTTTATCAACGTCAACCTCTTCCAGAACTTCTAAGTCATCGGCGACAATGTTGTCCGGATGCACCATACCTAACATATGCAAAAATATACTAAAGTTGTTAAAACTGTTTTTTTATTTCTGCCAGGGCTTATTTCAGAAGTACATTTCCGAAATTTGTCAGGTGATTTATTTCGGAAATGAACTTCCGAACCAACGCATATTTCAGTCATCTAAATCATCAACAATGTAGTGTAATAGGAGATGATTTGAATGATGTTTACCTCAAATTGTAGCTTTCTATGCTCCCTTTAGTATGATCAACCGTTTGAAATTTGATTTTGAGACGAAAAAATTGATTGAGTTTTGGAGAGGGTTTGTGATGAAAATGATGAAATAGTGAAGGAGGGAAAACTGCATATATGGACATCTTATTTCGGAAATACACTTCCGAAATAATACCTGAAACGTTTTTTTTTTTTAATTTTCAGTGATTTTGGAGATGCATCTCCGAAAACACCACAAAAAAGGTGTTTTCGGATATGCATTTCCGAATTCTGGAAAAATCTGGAAAAAAAAAATTATTTCGGAAATGCATTTCCGAAGTAAGGATATTTTTGAGTTTTCGCTGAAGATTCTCCCCATAATTTCGGAAATGCATTATCTAGAGGATACTTGATGGTCATATAGCGGGTGGATAGCACTCATTTTAGTACATTGAATGCGAGCATTTTCGAAGATATTAGCTTCATTCAAATTTATCTCCATAGTGAATTCATATTACTTGCTGCAGTATTCCTTGCATCCCATCTGAACAATGGGTTATGCAGAGTCCTTGTTCTAAATTCTCATTGTCACGAAGAGATGAAGATAAAGTGATTGAGAAAAGAAGACTAGAATTTCATAATGCATGGAATTTTTAACAAACTTGAACATAGCATTGTAAATTAAACAAGGCCAAGCCAAAATGAATTAAAATTCTCTATATAAATAAACAACAAACACATTTTGTTTTTAACTGAGTATCAATGACAACTTAAGCTAAAATCTTTCTCAAAATCCAAAACTTACTTTATTTCTAACAATTAATGGTACTCAAATCTATTTCAATTTTTGCCTTGAAGCTTCAAGGTAAATTCCTTCAAAGATAAAAGAACTGCCTTCAAATTATTCTTAGCACCTTCATCAATCAAGTCACCATCACTGTTAAATTTTGCTGGAGGCTGAAACGCGTTGAGGAAAAACTCGGGTTTGTTGATGAAATGTATATCGAGGAAAACTCCAACTTGTCGAAGATGGTAGTGCGATTTCGCACCACCATGTCCTCCTCCAACGCTCACTATAGCAGCAGGTTTACCAGCCCAAACATTTGGTGGCCTTGATGCCCAATCAATTGCATTCTTAAGTGGAGCTGAAACAAATACATCATAAAAATCAAATTTATTTTGTACAAATAATTCGTTAAATATATTTGACTTTTTTTCTTTTATTAGCCATTTAATCTTAATAACCACTCGAGGTTGGTGTTTGGTGTCAGACACGTGCCTAACACCATAGAATATAAAGATCTATTATAACCTCTGTTGTATTACTTTATCACAGAGGTTGTAATACATCTTCATCACACCATGGTCGTCGATAATTGAAATTCGACGGTTAAGATAAAAAAATCTTCTGATCTCGATTTAAGGATTATCGATGATTGTGAAAGTGAAAATAAGAGTTGTTATGATGATTAGTTACCAGAGAGAGAATAATTATATTCAGGAGAAGCAAAGAGAAAGGCATCAGCTGCAACAATCTTTTGGCGAAAAGCTTCAATTTCAGCGGGATAAGTTCCTTCTTTCTCAAGATCAGTGTTCACCAATGGTAGATTCGAAATAT
The DNA here is from genome assembly GCF_029867415.1 of Vicia villosa. Taxonomy (NCBI): domain Eukaryota; kingdom Viridiplantae; phylum Streptophyta; class Magnoliopsida; order Fabales; family Fabaceae; genus Vicia; species Vicia villosa. Next base: position 203,392,011 of record NC_081182.1, read on the forward strand.
CAACATTTTCAATTTCAACACCCTCAACAACACTTTTGCTCAATTCAATAGCTACAATCATCAACAATAATAATCAAATTAAAAATAATAATAATTCAAGAATCAAAGTAATTAAAAATGTTAGTCAATTGTAAGACCAATTATCCCCAGAGGTTAGCCTAGTGGTAAAAACTTTGGTCCGGAGAGTGTGTATTCTCAAAGTCTCAGAAGCCTTGCTCTGATTTTAAACGAGACCCGCAAATAGGCCATAGAATTAGTTCTCTGAATTAATTCTCTCTCTGGATTAGTCAGTCGTAAGATCAGATATCAAAATTTAAATAAATAAAGTGAGTAACTAACCAGCACGGATGAGACCGGTGTTGGTAGAAGCTTTTCGAATAGAACCAGAGAGAGCAACGATTTTAATAGCAGCAGCCATTTTGTTTGTGAATGATATTTCAACTGTGATAGGTGAATTGGAAGAGAAGAGTAGTTGTATTTATATATGGTAGTTGTTAGATTTGTGTGGGGATATGGTCATGAAAAGTGGCCAGATACAAAGTAAAGTATAAAATTGGAGATTGGAAAAGATGATGCTGTGCATTACGTAAGTGCTGATCACATTCAAAAGTTAGTCAACAAGTACTACTTTTGAATTTTTGTAATGATTTTGTTTTTTTAATTGTGTGTTGGACGTAAAGTGTTATAATTTATATTTTGTTTTATTTAAATAAAATAAAATAAACAATATATTTTAAATTTCATGTTAAAGTGTTCCATTTAAAGATTTTAAATAATTTTTAAAAAAAAATATATCAATTATTTTAATATCAAATTCATTGAATATAGAATTTTAATTTCTAATATATTAAAAACAAATCTTTATTAAAAAACATACTTTTTTAAACCAGTGTTTCAAAAACACTCGTTAATATTTTCTTTTTAGAAATGACATTTCAATTAAAAATTTATAAATTTCATCTTTAGCTTAGAATTAATTCAAAAGTTTAATAAAATATATTTGAAAAAATAAAAAATAAATTTTATATTTTATAATTATTTTGAATGATTCAAATGTAAAACCAAATATAAAGTGAATATATAATTAAATTCTTCTTATCTCTTTCCTTTCAGCAAAATATATGACTTCCTCTCTTTTTTTTATCATATATTATTTTATTGAATTTTTTATTTATCATAATGAGTTATTTATGTTACTTTTTTTATTATAACTTAAAATATTTATTACTTTCTATTGTCTTAATTGATTATTTTATTATTATTGATGAATGATAATTTTGTAAAATAATTTATAAGTTATTTTTTCATATTAAAATAATTATATTATTTTAATATTTATAAAAGTGTAAAAATATATTTTCTTTATGATGAAATTTATTATTTTTAATCATGTCAATATATTATTTTGTAATCATTTTTAATTTGTATCATCCTTTTAATTAAAATTTAATGAATAAAATTCACTTTTTAAATTTCAATATAGCATGTTTGAATTCGTATCCCTAAATCTAACATTTTTTGTATAACTATCAAATTAGAGGTATTCACGGTGTGGTTTGGACAATTTTGACAAAAAAAATCATCCGAACCGTAAGAGAAAAAATCGTGCGGTTTGATTTGGTTCGGTAAGCTTTTAGAAAAAAAATCGAATCAAACCAATGCGGTTTGGTTCGGTTCGGTTTTTTACAAATATTTTATGGAGCCATACATACACATATAGATGACAACATAACTTTGTATTTAGACATTCATACACTATCAAATAACGACAAAATTCGTCATATTTTGACAACAACTTTTCATTTAATATGTAAAAATTAAATTACAATATAAAAATTATTATAATGAAAAAATAGAAGAGACGAGAGATTAGTGAAGGCGAAAAAGAAAAAACAAAAGAGTTGAGAGATCAAAGAAGAAGATGTGCGGTAAAAATGAAACTGAAATGAGAAACATTTGTATAAAAATGAGAAGGTGAAAAAGAAAGAATAAAAGAGAATAGACATTATAGAAAAAGAAAGAAGATGTATGTGGCAAAGAATGTGCGATAATGCTATTAGAGATTTGAGAAGATCAGGATTGAAATCATATGTGTAAGAATGAGAAAATTGTCGTAATCATAAGGCTAATGTATAATAGATTTAAGTTTCGATTGAATGTGAGTTAAGTAAAAGTTAAGTTGTAACATAATACAGTTTGATTTGGTTTGGTTCGGTTCGGTTTATAAAATACAAACCGCAAACCGAAGTGAAACGTGACATTTTGTTAAAAGATGACCCAAACAAATTTGAACCAAATGCAATTTTTTCCGATTTTGATTTGATTTAGTTTGGAGTTTTTTATTGGGTTGATTTGATCTTGAACACCCCTATATTAAATAAAGTGTCTTAAACGTGTATCAAATAAAATTTTTGAAGTCAAGTTGTCAAATAATTATTTTTCTATAAGTAACTCAGTTGTGAAATTCAATGTTTTGATTCCTTCCTTTGGTCAATAAATCCTAATTATTTTATTTAATTAATGCTCATTGGTCAGTATATAGCTTGTGATTAAGTCTAGATCCATAACAATCTCAGTTTGTATCTAATAGTACATTAATAATCTTTGCAATTTCTGTCACATGGCTGGAGGCTGGTCTATGAATTCTCTTAAGGGAAACTAACAAAATATCCCAAAAAGTTTATGATATTCCTTTTAACTAAAATTAAGAAAAGACAGAATTTTATTTGGTGAATACAATTAAATTGTGTTTGGTTAAGTTTTGGTAATGTAAACGTGCACGTGCAACGCATCCTAAAACACAAACTTAAAAAAATTGAAGCTTTAAATTAGTGTTAAGCAAACGTACTTTTGTGACTTTTTTAAGCAAGGATTTGATTAATCAAGAGTATTAGGGGTACTCAATCCCAATTACAAAACGAGGAAAAACCTCGAACAAAAAGCAAATTACTCACCAAATGCATCTTACCGAATGAAATACATCGGGTCCTTACAAAATTCATAAAAATTACATTTGGCGTGAGTAATTTCACCGAAGAAAGATCACTTCCACACTATAGCCTTAATACTCCAAACCAAGTCATAAACGCAACAAGATTCATTCGAAAAAATCACTGAATTCCTCTTAATCCAAATATTCCAGCACATTGCAATCCAAACGATCCCTTCGAAACCCTTCTTAACCCTTTTCTGCTTGAAAGCTGCCTTAGCCTGCAGAAAACTCAACCACACCGTTGTTTCTTTACCCATCTCCACGCCAACCCAATCGGATATGATCCCCCACGCCTCCTTTGCGATAGAACAAAAGAGAAGAAGATGATCCAAAGATTCATCATAATTGTTACAAAAGACGCAACTTAAATCAGAATAAGATGATATATACCCTCTTACGAATAAATGATCTTTCGTCGGTATTCGGTTAATAATACATCTCCATATGAAAGCTTTGATTCTATAAGGAATTGACGACGACCACACTGCTACTGCCGCCTTTAAACGATCTTCGTCGATAACTGACTGAAAATTAGCAGCTGCCATATAATCGTAACCAGCCCTGACCGTATATCTTTCATCCGATCCTATATTCCAGAACAAAGAATCAGCCAAGTGAGCCTTCGGCCGAAATTGCAGCAGCAAAGAAAACGGATTTTGTAAGCTATTCCCAAGATACTCCCCCTCGTCTAACTGAATTCCTAAATCACCCAATTCCCAACCATTATTATGAAGGATAGAAAAACACGTAGAAAGGGGGGGTTTGAAATAAATGTAGCTTTAAAACTTGTAAGATAAAAATAATTTGCACAATGATTTTTATCCTGGTTCGTTGTTAACTAAACTACTCCAGTCCACCCCCTTGGAGTGATTTACCTCACCTGAGGATTTAATCCACTAATCACACAAGATTACAATGGTTTTCCACTTAGATAACCTCTAAGTCTTCTAGAGTATTCTAATCACAACCTGATCACTCTAGGAACACGCTGCTTAGATACCCTCTAAGACTTTCTAGAGAATCCGATCACAACTTGATCTCCTCTAGTTCTTACAACTTAATGTAAACAAATTCTTATAAGAGTTACAATGCTTCTTAATAAGCTATTATCACAACTGTGATTTTTCTCTTAAGTTTAAGCTTAATCTCACTAAGATATTACAACAGCAATGTAGTGAGGTTGAAGATGAAGTTTGAGAGCTTTTTGAATTTGACAGCGTTTCTGTAAGTTTGCGCAAAGTGTTGTATTCAGATTCTCATCAGAACTTCTATTTATAGGCGTTTGAGAAGATGACCGTTGGGAGCATTTAATGCTTTGCGTGATCCGTACAGCATTGCATTTAATGTTTCACTCTTTTGTCAACTACCTCGAGCCTTGCTTTCGCTGTGTCTACTGACATTGCCTTTAATAGCTTCTAACGTTCCTTTTGTCAGTCAGCGTAGCCTGCCATCTTGTACTTGCTTCTGATCTGATGTTTGTGTAAACAACGTTTGAATATCATCAGAGTCAAACAGCTTGGTGCAGAGCATCTTCTTGTCTTTTGACCTTGAAGTGCTTCTTAGCGTGATACCATGAGAACTTCAGTGCTTCTGCTTCTGATCTCAAGTTCTTCTGATGCTTCATAGACCATGTTCTGGTTCTGCTTGACCATCTTCTGATGTCTTGCCAGAGCATGTTCTGATGTTGCATGCTGAACCTTCTGAGTCAGTGCTTCTTGCGTTGATTTTGTGCATACTCTATATGTGATTCCTGAAATGGAAATTTCATAGGATTAGAATACCACATTATCTTATACAAAATTCATATACATTGTTATCATCAAAACTAAGAATATTGATCAGAACAAATCTTGTTCTAACAATCTCCCCCTTTTTGATGATGACAAAAGCATATATAAATGATATGAATTTGCAATCAGAATATCAGACGGCTAAAGACAATTACACAGTTATAGCATAAGCATATAAACATAGTGTGTGAATATGTCTCCCCCTGAGATTAACAATCTCCCCCTGAGATAAATAATCTCCCCCTGAAATAAATACTGGAAGAAATTTATAAATAAAGGGCTTCCCTGAGTATTTTCCATTTCAGTTAAGACGATCACATATGCTTAGATCTTCAGAACATTCATTGCTTCTGCTTCTTGCTTCCAAAGGACAGCTTCAGAGCTTTGAATTTCTTCTTGAATCATTGCATGCTAGATTGTATCAGAACATTGTTGAATGTACCGGAGCATCATCAGAGCATCTCTACATCCTGAAATGTTGCAGAACAAACTAAACGTTAAAGACAAAGCATGAAAGAATCAGAACATAAGATATGTATCAGAACATATAATATGTATCAGAGCATAAAAAGAATGTATCAGAGCATGTTGAGAATGTTTCATGTGTTAGAACATATTCTGCCACAAGAATATCAGAACATTCTTCTTTCTTGCTTCTGATCTTGAAGCTTCACAGCACTCAGCTTGCTTCAATTTAAGAACATTCTTCTTTCTTGCTTCTGGTCTTGAAGCTTCACAGCACTCAGCTTGCTTCAATTTTCATGAGCTTGTTTCTATATAGAATTGCTTTTCCTCATGTCTTTGCTTCTCATGTTGAGCTTTTCAGAAGGTTTTCAATCCTGCAAAACACTCAAAGACATAGAACTTGCAAATTCTGTTAGAAATGTGGAGACTTACTCCCATCAACTGATAATATAAATCAGATCATTTATCACATTTTCTCCCCCTTTTTGTCATAACATCAAAAAACACAAAAGATTCAGATGAAAAACAAACAATATGAGAGAAGGATAAAGAATTTCATTCATTGGAAATAATCAGAAGATACAAGGGATGAGAAGATAGATGCACAAAGTAGATGCAAAAAGAAAGAGACAACTAAGACACAACAGACTACGACTGGCCTAGTTTGGAAACTATCTTCGCCAGAAGGTCTTGAATCCCAGCATTGCTCTCAGCTTGCTTCTCCATAAATTAGCGAAACTCATTGTTGGTATCTTCTTGCTTGTCCATGCGAGAAGCTAGTTCAGCTTGATTCTTTTGAATAGCCTTTAAAGTCTTCACTAGAAGAGAGGGTTCTCCAGAAGAAGCTTCACAACTTCTGTTCAGAGGGACAACATTCTCAACAGCAGTATCCATGGTGAGATCATCATCATGATTTTCCTCAACAGGAATATTCCCAGCAGGATGATCTTCAGCATCAGCTTCTTCCCTAGAAGCATCTTCTTCATACTCAGGAGCAGGAAGATCAGAATCTCCATTCTCAAGGGCTTGAAGAATGGCAGCAAGATTCCTTGGTGGAGTAGGACCTTCAACTTCTGGAGGATAAATAACTTCTGGAATGACCATATTGGGGGACTTCTCAGAAGGATTCTCCCTCAGAAAGTCAAACAACCACTTGAAGTCTCCTGTCAGAACTGGATACTTAGGTCTCCAAACCACAATATCCCTGCAAGGGTTGCCGTCCAATTCATCAACATACATCTTCTCCTCAAGAACTCTCCTGTTTCTGATGGGATGATAGTATACACCATCATCAACTTCTAGACAATGTCCAGCAGCACCAGGTGCAGCAGCCACAAGTCTCCTCTGAACTTCCATAGCTTCAACCTGAAAATTCTGTCGAAAGCGTCTCCAAAGATTTCGAGTAGAAACATCATCAAGGTCGTTAAAGAAGGCATCTCTCAAGATATCCAGCCTACGGACAAAGTCATGTTTAAACAGCTCAAGGTAGATATGAGGTTCAGGTTCAGGAGGGTTGAAGGTAAATCTGTAGTCAGGGTAAAGAAGGCAGTATGGGTTGGATTCTCTGGAAGGTAGGGGATGGGATAGAGAAGGTCTAGGTTCTGTGGTTGATGAGGATGGGATATCTGTGGGAAGGATTGATGAGGATGGATTATCAGAATGTGAGGATTCTGTGGTGAGGGTAGATAAAAAGGGAATATCAGAAGGTGTTGGAGGATAGACATTTAGGGGTAGTGGATTAAGAATAGCAGGAGAAGGAGGTGGTTGGATATTAAGAACAAGGGTTTCAAGGGAGTGTAACCATGCTTGCGAAAAACAAGATGAGCAGAAGACATTTCTTCTTGACTTGAGGAACTTGAAGAAGGATTCTTGGAGATATACTGGGATTCAGTTACGAACTAGGGTTTATGCAATGAATGAGAGAAGAAAGAGAGGAACGAATGCAGAGAGAGAAAGTAAAAAGATGAAATGAAAGTGAAGATGGGTATATAAAAGGGTGGATTTTAAAAAAAAAATCCAATATGTTTTAAACTAAATGATTACAGAAAAACATGACATCAATTTGCATTTAATGAGATATGACGTTAGGAGAGATAAAGTGAGAAATTGACATGATTTGCACAGTTACCTAGGGAGGCGTCTCCTCAACTGTACGCATGCTTGTCCAAAAATAGTGAACACGTGTTCATTTTCTGGAAAAATTGGTGACAGCTGTTTTACTTTAAAAGAGATTCTGAGTCAACTTAGATAATGAAACGTTAATAATAACAGAATCAGAACTTCTAATTGATCACTATCAGAACTTCTTATAGAAACATAATCCTAACACGTTTCAGAACTTAACCATACGTAAGAACTTCTCATCTTCTCATTCTGGGCATAAATCCATACTGATATTCTTCAGAATGAACTTAAATCTATCTTCAGCAAGGGGTTTTGTAAAGATATCAGCCCATTGATGGTCTGTATCCACAAAGTTTAAAGAAAGAACACCCTTCTGAACATAGTCCATAATGAAATGATGTTTAATCTCAATATGTTTAGCTTTGGAATGCAAGATAGGATTCTTAGATAAACATATGGCAGAAGTATCATCACAAAAGATAGGAATGTTACTCTCATATATTTGATAATCTTCTAGTTGACTCTTCATCCAGAGCATTTGTGTGCTACAACCAGCAGCAGCAACATATTCTGCTTCTGTTGTTGAGAGGGCAATGGTAGCTTGCTTCTTGCTGTACCAGGAGATTAGATGACTTCCAAGAAATTGACAACTTCCAGAAGTACTCTTCCTTTCAATTTTATCTCCAGCATAGTCAGCATCACAAAATCCTACTAAGTTGTATTCTTTAGATCTTCTGTAGACTAAACCAACATTAGTAGTACCTTTCAGATACCTCCGAATTCTCTTAAAAGCAGTTAAGTGAGATTCTCTAGGATCTGATTGGAATCTAGCGCACAAACAAACACTGAATAAAATGTCAGGTCTAGAAGCAGTTAAATATAGAAGAGATCCAATCATACCTCTGTACAACTTCTGATCTACCTTCTTACTTACCTCATCTTTACCTAGGACACACGTTGGATGCATAGGAGTTTTGGCTTCTTTGCTTTCAGAAAGATTTAAACTTCTTCAAAAGTTCTTTCACATACTTCGTTTGATGAACATATGTTCCATCAGAAGTTTGATTGATTTGAATCCCAAGAAAATACTTGAGTTCTCCCATCATACTCATTTCAAATTCAGCCTGCATAGACTTAGCAAACTCCTTCCCAAGTGTAGCATTAGATGTTCCAAAAATAATATCATCAACATAAATTTGACAAATTAAAATGTCCTTTTTAGATGTTTTACAAAAGAGAGTCGTATCCACTTGTCCTCTAGTGAAACCATTGTTCAGAAGGAAAGAACTTAATCTTTCATACCAAGCTCTAGGAGCTTGCTTCAACCCATACAATGATTTCTTTAGTTTGAAAACATGTTCTGGAGACTTGGAGTCTTCAAAACCAGGAGGTTGGTGGACATAGACTTCCTCATCTATATAGCCATTTAAGAAGACACTCTTAACATCCATCTGATACAAAGTGATGTTATGTTGAGTGACAAAAGAAATTAATAAGCGAATAGATTCTAACCTGGCCACTGGTGCAAAGGTTTCTGTATAGTCAATACCTTCTTGCTGACTATAACCCTGAGCCACCAGTCTGGCTTTGTTTCTTACCATTTCTCCCTTCTCACTTAGCTTGTTTCTGAAAACCCACTTTGTACCAATGATGTTGAATCCTTTTGGTCTAGGAACAAGATCCCATACATCATTCCTTGTAAACTAATTTAGTTCTTCTTACATGGCAATTATCCAGTCTGGATATTCTAGAGCTTGATCAACAGAAGTTGGCTCGATCAAAGAAACAAGACCCAATTGACATTCTGCATTATTCTTAAGGAATGCTCTTGTTCTGATAGGATCATCTTTCTTTCCAAGAATCACATCTTCTGAGTGAGCTGAGGTGAGTCTAGAAGATCTTCTGACTATTGGCTCTTCAGAAATTCCGTGATTCTCTAAAGATGCAGCAACTTGATCTTCTGATCCTTTGCTTCTGAGACTTTCAGCTTCTGAAACTTTGCTTCTTGGTTCTTCAGCTTCTGATATATCAATATCTATATCTGCAAAATTCTCAAACTACTTTGGCTTTTCAAGACCAAGCTTATCATCAAATCTGATATTTATTGATTCTTCTACAACCAATGTTTCAGTATTGTATACTCTGTAACCTTTAGAGTGTTCAGAATATCCAAGAAGGAAACATTTTTGTGCCTTAGAATCAAACTTACCAAGATGATCTTTAGTATTCAGAATGAAACAAACACGTCCCAAAGGATGAAAATATGAAATGTTGGGCTTTCTGTTCTTCCACAATTCATAAGGAGTCTTATTTAGAATAGGTCTTATAGAGATTCTATTCTGAATATAACATGCAGTATTTATTGCTTCTGCCCAGAAGTGCTTAGCCATATTGGTTTCATTGATCATGGTTCTGGCCATTTCTTGTAGAGTCCTATTCTTTCGCTCTACAACTCCATTTTGTTATGGAGTTCTAGGGCAAGAGAAATCATGGGCAATACCATTTTCTTTGAAGAACTCCTCAAAGAATCTGTTCTCAAATTCACCACCATGATCACTTCTGACCTTTATGATTTTGCACTCCTTCTTAGATTGAATCTGAGTGCAGAATTCAAAGAACACTGAATGAGACTCATCCTTGTGTTTTAAGAACTTTACCCATGTCCAGCGGCTATAATCATCTATGATGACTAATCCATATTTCTTTCCTCTGACAGACGCTGTTTTGACTGGTCCAAACAGATCAATGTGCAAAAGTTCTAACGGCCTAGAGGAAGAGACAACATTCTTAGACTTGAATGCAGGTTTAGAGAACTTGCCCTTCTGACATGCTTCACAAAGAGCATCTGATTTGTATTTCAGATTTGGGAGTCCTCTGACCAGATTTAGTTTGTTAATTTGAGAAATCTTTCTCAAACTAGCATGTCCTAATCTTCTGTGCCAGACCCATTGCTCTTCAGAAACAGACATAAGGCAAGTCACCTTCTGCCTCTCAAGATCAGAAAGATCAATCTTATAAATGTTGTTCTTTCTCTTGCCTGTAAATAGGATTGAGCCATCCTTCTGACTTACAGCCTTGCAAGACTTTTGATTGAAGATTATGTCATAACCATTGTCACTTAATTGACTTATGGACAATAAGTTATGCGCTAATCCTTCTACAAGAAGTACATTAGTTATGGAAGGAGAGTTACCAGTACTTATGGTTCCAGAGCCAATTATCTTGCCCTTCTGATCTCCTCCAAACTTGACTTCTCCACCAGACTTAAGCACCAGGTCTTGGAACATAGACCTTCTTCCCATCATGTGTCGCGAGCACCCAGAGTCCAGGTACCATGACATTTTGTGATTTGTCTTCTTTGCTGCCAAGGACATCTGCAACAGAAATTATCTTCTCCTTAGGTACCCACAAGGCATATCGGACGGTAGTCGTCCAAATCTAGAGGATGCTCAACTTTAGGAACCAAGGTTAGAAAAGAGGACGTAACAGATTTAACAAGGACAAAATTCTTATGAAAATCCTGGACAAACCTTACAAAATCAGATTTCAAAAAGTTCCAGCATTTTTTGATGAAGGTGGAGTTATACCCGTCAGGACCCGGGCTTTTCGAACCGTCACAGCTCCACACAGCGTCTTTTATTTTGTTTTCAGAAAACTGAATCTCCAAATCCATCGCCTGGTTCAAGGAGAGGCTACTGAATTGAACTCCTTCCAGAATGGGCCTGTTCACATCAGATTCAATGAATTTCCTGCCATAGTGATTCCAAACCTCTTCCTTAACTTCCTCTACATCCTTCACCAATCCCCTATCAGACAATAAATTCCCAATGTAATTTCTTTTCCTTCTTTCTTTCACCATACTATGAAAGAATTTGGTGTTTGAGTCGTCGTCATTATCCCACTTCAGCCTAGATTTCTGCCTTAGTAAATTCTCCTTTATCGACATATTCATCCACATCCTGCTAATCACGACACTCCTTCTCCGAATTGCTTCAGCATGCTGATTTTTGACTGCACCAGCTAACAAACTCATCCAATTCATTAATCTCTTCCAAACCTTCCTTAATCTCCAAATCCACCTTTCCAAAGACGCTAACATTCCACCTACGTAAACTATCTTTTAGGAGCCTAAGCTTCTCCTTAAGAACAAAGTCATTTCTTCCTATCACTTTTAATTTTTTCCATTCAGATTCAATAAACGGTAAAAAATTCTTATCCTTAAACCAAGCATTGTTGAACATAAAGGGTTTCGGACCCCAATCTTCTTTATCTACCACGACCCACACCGAACAATGGTCCAATAAATCTCAATTACCAATTCTCTGTCCCTCTACTCCCCAAGAGGATATTAAGTCTTCAAATAACAAAAAACGGTCAATTCTACTTGCCGCATGCCCGTCACCGCTGAACCATGAGAAGCATTTCCCCTTACAAGGCACATCCCGTAATTCACAAATCTCCACAAACTGAGAAAAGACCTCCATCTCTGCCTTCCTATTAGCTAAATATCTCCCCCTCCTCTCCTTCGCAATACACACTGCATTAAAGTCCCCAGCCAGAACCCAATCTGCATCAGAGTATTTCAATCTCAACTGAATAATAGATTCCCACAATTTTCTTTTCTGCTCCAAGGAACAAGGAGAATAGATGTTGATAACATAGAAACAAATACCTTTTATGCATAATTTCACACCTAAAAATCCTTCTCCTTTGAAGCTGAAAATCTCTTCAACGCTCTCCTCCTTCCAAAGAGTGGTGATTCCGCCACTGTTTCCTGTCGAACTAGAATAAGACCATCCAACCTTCTCCCTGTTCCACAATAATTTTACCAGATTATGATCCACCTTGTTCAGTTTAGATTCTTGAATAAGAAAAATCTCAGCATTCCCTTCCTTAATAATCTTACTAATCCTTTTCCTCTTCAACAAACTGCCCCCTCTTCTAATATTCAGACTTCCTATAATCATTTCCAACTTCTGTTTAACACCTTATTTCCTGCCATTCTCTCCTTATCGAGATTTTCCAATTCATCAATCTTAACTTTACAATATATTGCTTTGTCAATGGGGATCACTCCTAATTTTGAGATTGCCTCCTAAGACTTCTTTCCAATATTTGAATTAACATTCTCCCAAAAACGACAGTTACAGTTAATCATATCAGAGTCAGAAATTGGATGACTGCATATAATAATCCCCGCTGAAAAACTTCCTTCCCTTGACTTCTCCTTTTTCAGCCCACACTTACTGATAGAGTCCGCCTTCTTAGTCAACAAAACACTATCATTCATATCCCCTAAAGGAGCTTCACACACTGATTTTTTCTGTATTCTTTTCTTCTTCTCAGAGGTAGGACCACATAATTCCACCATCCTTTTACTCCTATTTTTCTTTGTTGCTTCAACACATATTAACACTCCCTCCTTTCTGGCCTGACCCGTCTGAGTGCTTTTAAAAAAAAAGTGTCAAGAGAACAACTAACTTTGGAATCTGCAGATAATGGTGAAGAAATTATACCTCCTTGTTTCACTACTCGATCTTGCTTCAAGTCTCTAGCCAGTTTAGCTGAATCTAGAGCAACATCAAAACTACAACCTGTTGAATAAGTCTCCCCCTCCTCTTCAACACAACCACCTTCCTTCGAAATATCCTCCCTTCCCTTCATCACGTCGCTTATAGATTTTATATCATCCAAATAACACTCTGAATTAATATCCAAAACATTATTGCATTCCTGGTTGGACCAACCTTCATCTAAATCTGATGAAGTTTGAACCAATACCCCTCTCTTATTCTTCATATCAATGCGCAGAGGCCCATAGATGTTTTCACATATTTTAATACAAAAGATAACTCCATCAATCCTGACAGATAAAGTTTCTTTTAGTACCAAAGCATATTTAGTTCTTACCATAACATGAGCCACATCCATAATGTCCACTTTGAGCGTGTTCTCATCCACACACACATAACTCCCTACCCTGTTAGCCAGTAACTCAAAGAACTTGAAGTTCCAAGCGTGGCAGGGTACACCATGTATTCTCAACCATGTCACCCTCTCCAGGTCTACATCCTCCTTCTTCCAAGCTCGAATCTCAACAAAACATTGCTTCCACTAAGTTTCACCTTCCCTGATCAAATCGTTAATTTCTCCTTCTTCCATCTCCTCCAGCAGACACAAGTTTGCACCCAAAGGTGTGACTTTGATAGAGAAATATCCTTCTATTTCAAAATAGGTTTGAATGTTATAAGACATCCCAGTGTGAACCACTCGCCCTACATAAGCCTTAGATAGTCTATTCAGGTCTTTAGAGCACGACTCAAATGACACAACAATCCCTCCCGATGATTCCGCGCTATCCTTTAATGTGACTTGCTCCTTGTTACGCAGTATCTCTACAAACGATTTATTGCCCATCAATCTATCTAAATCAAAGAACTTCTTAGTATGCCACGGCCTGGACTCAGATGATTTGAATTTCTCCTTTGCCCCTTCCGCTTCTTTCCCCAACTTCCCGAACGAATTTCTCTCATACCTGGGCGAGTTAGCATGAATTTTGACTCCATCAATGATTATGTTGTCAAGCTTAATTGCAAGACTCCTAACATCTTCTACCTCTTTGAAACTTAGAAACCTGAACCTTTTACCAAACTTATTCCTCTTGGGGGGAATCACCACCTCTACCACATCACCAATACATCCAAACAATTCATAAATGTCTGCCGCCTTTACCCTGTCTGGAACCTCAGAAAAGAAAATAGATAAAACCCTAGCTTCTTCCCCTTCTTTCCTACTGTTAGCTGAAGATTTCGTTTTGAAAATATATGGTTCTTCGAAGAATAAAAATTCGAAGAAGAGATGGTTACTGATGACCATCGTTTGAAGATAAGAAAATGGCTCCTGATGGCCATGCTTCGAGAGTGAAGATTTCTAGGTCACAGCGGAGATGATGAACACTGAAGCTCATAGGAGTACATGTCTTCGAAGACTTAGGCAAATTTCATGAAATATGTTAAAGTATTACTAATTAGCGTGTTTTCGTAGTGTTTTAATGTTAAATACACTGCCACGCGTCGAAGAAGGACTTAGGCGGGAAGATTTGAAATTCGAAGACGGTTTCGTAACTGTCTAACAACAGATGGCATCCTTGGAGTTCTTATGAGAAACGTGGCATTAGATTAGCGTAGGGCCGTTAAGGTCGAAATTAGTATAAATAGGAGTCTTAATGTTAAGATTCTGTGTGTTCATTTTGTACAAATCACTCACATATCACTCAAGTATCAAGTGTTAAAGAGAAAGAGTTCGCTGAGAAATGTACGTATGACACCACCATTTTAATACATGTGTATTCCCTTTTCGTTTTCAGATATCTTTTCAGTATTATTGCATTTCATTTACTTCTTGCCATTTACATTCTTGTACTGTTATTTTCATGTCATTTACTTTTGAAGTATTTAATATTTCTGCAATTTTAGATTCTTTGTACTTTAAACAGTTTTCGTTTCATGTCTTATTTTTACTTACCCTTTTGTTGAAGTTATACTTGCATATAACAAAGTCACTATCAAGTTTACTTGTTTTATTCGAAGAAACTCTTATTGACAAAGATAAATCATAAATATGGTTCGAACGACCATTAATAACAATCTTTTTGACTATGTGTCCTAGGATCAATCTAGTTGATCCTGCGAGTAACCAAATCATATTTACTTATAGTTTGGAAGACTAGCGGTTGTTTACCGGAAATCACCGTAAACAAATTGGCACACCTGGTGGGACTGTGTCAACCAGATTGTTTTTAATCAATTGTTTTATTTTTGTCTAGAAAATATCAAGACCTTGTATGAACCTTAGGAACGGTAAGTTAACGAACAGTGCACAACCGATTCCCAAACGAAGGTACAACAAGAAAATGGTCGTCACGACCAGTGCAGGGGGAGATCAAGATCCCCCACAAGGTTCAGGATCAGGCGCAGCAAATTCGACTTCCACT
Organism: Vicia villosa; assembly: GCF_029867415.1. NCBI lineage: Eukaryota > Viridiplantae > Streptophyta > Magnoliopsida > Fabales > Fabaceae > Vicia > Vicia villosa. The sequence continues at coordinate 203,407,375 of NC_081182.1, forward strand.
CAAGTAGCACGGGATATACCAGGTCCAAATGGGTCAAGACCTGCAGATAATTCCCAAGCCATCCCTGAGAATAATATAGGACCATTAGGGACTGTTCCAGTTTCAGTGTCGACCACTGCACCTTCATCCACAAGCGCAGAGGATATACCGTTTTCCTCGACAAATGCTGCAAACAACTTGTTTAGTCAAGGCACAAACTCTGCTTTCGAATGGAGGCCAAATAACCCACACGGAATGCCATACCCATATGGAACAGGCGTACGAGGGGCTGGGCCTACATATGCTACAACTAATAATGCGACGTTTTCGCCAAATGTTGGTTCAGTGGGTCGAAGTGCACACAACACTAGTTTTTCTACCCAGATACCCATGTTTACCACAAGTAACCAAGCAGCATTCCGGCAAGAAATGGATGCAAGCAACCATGATATGTTAGGGGCTTTGGCCAAAGAGTTGGCTTCAATTTTGAACCCACTAGCGACGAATATTGCTAGTACAAATCGGGAAAACATGGAGACTTTCCAAAAGATATCATCTCAAATGAATCGAATGGCAGATTTCATGGGAGTGCCACCACCCAGAAGAAAAGACAAACAACCTTCGAATCAAGAAGTGAGGCCTGTTTTAGAGCGTATACAAGATGTGGATCCCCCATTTAGGACAGCCACTAGGGATGTAGGCCCCTCACGAAGAACAGAAACGATCGAAGGAACTCAAGTGATTAATTTAGAGGCTTCGAATCAAAGAACCGTTCCCATTCGACAGGAAACGGAAGAAGAAGAGCGACCCAGATTAAGGATTGTGGGTAGGAACGAACATCCAGATGAGATTGTCCAGAGAGTCAGAAGGGAAAATCTGGCTACGGAAAATAACCTAACTGCCATGATAGAAAGGGTTATGGCCAATAATGGCCTTAGTACTGGACTTCGACGTCCAAACTATACGTCCCCCATATCAGATTACATTATGCAGACAGAATTGCCTAGGGGCACTAAGGTACCTAAGTTTACAAAGTTTTCAGGCGAAACTAGCGAGTCAACTGTGGAACATATTGCCAGATATTTGACAGAAGCAGGGGATTTAGCAGGGAACGAGGATTTACGGATCAAATACTTCCCTAGTTCGCTAACAAAGAATGCGTTCATTTGGTTCACCACTTTGCCACCAAACTCGATAGATGCATGGTCATACTTGGAAAGGTTATTCCATGAACAATTCTATATGGGTCAAACCAAGATAAGTTTGAAGGAATTGGCTAGTATTAAGAGGAAGTTTACAGAACCAATTGATGACTACTTGAATAGGTTCCGTCTGTTGAAATCTAGATGTTTCACAACTGTCCCAGAACATGAATTAGTCGAAATGGCTGCGGGGGGTTTAGATTATTCAATTAGAAAGAAATTAGATACTCAGTATCTTAGGGATATGGCCCAGTTAGCAGATAGGGTTCGACAAGTCGAACGCTTGAAGGCAGAAAAGGTTAGGGCAAATAAAAACTATAAGAAGGAAAGGGTAGCGTATGTCGAAGTAGAGGACGCTGGTGATGAGTCTCTTAGCGACTCATACAACCCTGAAGAAGTCGAAATAGATGTGGCTGAATTAAGAGAAGCGCCACCTTATGCCTGCAAATTACTCAACCCTGCAAATGGAAAAAACCCAGTAGAAAACGATAAGAATGATAGGTTCCCTAAGAAAACTTACACATTCGACATCACCAAATGTGACGAGATATTTGATTTACTAATAAAAGATGACCAAATGATACTGCCTCCAAATTCCAAAATTCCTCCATTAGAACAACGAAAGAAGAGAGGTTTTTGCAAATATCATGGTTTTTTAGGCCATAAAACTTCACAATGTTTTCTTTTCAGGGATCTAATTCAAAATGCTATCAAAGATGGGAGGTTGAAGTTTGCTGACAAGACCAAGAGTCACATGAAGGTCGATACCAATCCTCTGAACATCGCTGATGCTAGCCTCTGTGAGCCAGTGGATGTCAACATGGTGGAGGCATCTGAAGTCGAAGGTGCAGAAGCTAAGGCAGTGTTCTATGGAGAGCAGGCTACTGAGAGTCTGAATAACCATATAATCTTCGATACTGATGTCGAAGAATCTCCAAGGACAGAGATAACTGAAATTTCGAGGGGACAGAACAGCGAGGCCACTGAAGACCTCAGGATGAAACTCCAGAAAATCCAGATCTCTGAAGTTCCTCCAGCAGTCGTTAACATGGTCAACGCCAGACGTCCAGTTTCTGAATTTGGTGAGTTAGAGACATGGCTAACAAGGCAAAAAGGGGGTATTGAAGTTCCTTTAAGAGGAGAAAGCTTCAAGGACTACCTTTGGGGTTGTCATGAGAGGAACGGTGGAAAACAATGGATGTGTCCAAGGTGTTCGATCATGCTGAATCGAAGGGTCGAAGCTAACTTCGAAAGGGCTCGACGCGAAAGATGGGAACACCCAGGGAGAGAACCAAATCCCCTACTACAAGTGTACCCAAGGATGGAGGAGAGCTTAGTAGGATTTTTGGTCAGATGTCACAAAGGCAATACTGAAGTTGCACTATGTCCCAGATGTGAGGCAGTCTATGATGAAATGCTGGCACGATCCTTCGAACGTGTGTACTGCTACATGGGTCGAGAAACTCAGGGGTTGCGTCCTAACCTATACGGTTTCGACATGTGGACTCCTACGAAGAGACCTGATAGTCCACACCCCAGAGTTCGAAAGGTAACATTCAAAGTCCCTGCAGATGCACCCAGGGATAGATGGGTGCAAGCTGGTGCAAGAGAAAACAAATGGCGGAGTTGGGACCAAGGAGGAAGAACTGCAATGGCATACAGGAAGCAATTTCAAAAACCAAATCGAGAGGCGTATCGATTGGAGAATTACAAAGGAAAAAATCCTATGTCCCGATCCCAGTGGAGAAGGCATCAGAGAATAAAAAAGGCTCAAAAGGAATACAGGCCAAGAGAAGATGGAGAGTCTAGTAGCAACCAAGTCCCATGCCAGGGGGCAAAGTCAAACAAACCTCCAGTGGAACGCAAGCTATTTGAAGCTGAAAAGATCTTGGATGAAGAAGAAAAGATGCATTCTAGTTCTTGGAAAGAAGAAGATCGAATGACAAATGACTTTGATTCTGATGGAGTGTCATCCATAAACCTCAACTGCAATGTTGTGTCCGTGCTTCCTCATGAGTTCAATCAGGAAACGGAAGTTGAAGACTGCGAGGAGGCTGACATCGAAGAAATGGCAAAACACAGACCTGTGTGTTATTATGTGCTGAATAACGGTGCAGTTGAAGAACAGAACGCTTTCTTCGAAAGGCCTGATGAAGGTATGCGAAATCATTTGAAGCCACTCTATATCAGGGTTAAAATTGAGAATGTTGGCATCAACAAAGTCTTAGTTGATGGGGGAGCAACAGTGAACCTAATGCCTCAATACATGCTAAAAAGAATTGGTATGTTCGATACTGATATAAGGCCACATAACATGGTTTTATCTAACTACGAAGGCAAAATAGGACAAACACTAGGAGTTGTTCAGGTCAATTTGACAGTAGGCTCAGTCACCAGGCCAACTATGTTTATGGTTATACCAGCAAAAGCAAACTACAACCTTTTGCTTGGTAGAGAATGGATTCATGGAGTGGCAGCTGTGCCCTCAACAATGCATCAAAGGGTGACAATTTGGAGGGAAGACGGTATAGTAGAGAATATCGAAGGAGATCAGAGCTACTATATGGCTGAAGTTAACCAGGTTAATAAAACTAACTTCGGTAGGAATTTGGCAAACATAAGTCCTTATCATGCGGCAGAAGAGATGTACACCCCAAATAAGAATGCGTTGTACTATTTAACTCTACACCCAAATGGATTCCAGTGGGATAGAGAGATCATGGATGGCCCAGCAGATCCAACACCATTGGAGAATTATCCAACAGAACGGCCGACAGGCTGGGACGATGACATTAATAATGTCTGAGTTTTCTTTCTTTGAAAAGATTTCGGCTTACGTGGCCGAGAATAAAAGAAAGGCGGCTCTCGAGGCCGAACTATCAAATGTGAAGATTGACACAGGTCTAACCAAGAAGGAAGTCACAGATTTAGAGATACATATGAATTCCAAATCTTCTGAAGATTCGTTTCAAGTCAAAAAAACCATAAGAGAAGAATCGAGTCAAAGGTTAGATGCAATTTACGATGAAGAGCCTTTAGGATTCGAAAAAGATCCAATGGCACCAAATATAAAGATGTTAGCTCAAGATCCACTCGAAGAAGTGAATCTTGGAGACGAAGATCAAAAAAGAATAACATATATCAGCGCGAAACTAGAACCAGAATTAAAGGCAACGGTCATCAAACTGTTGAAGGAAAACAAAGATTGTTTTGCTTGGGATTATGACGAGATGCCTGGTCTAGGAAGAGATTTGGTCGAATTAAAACTACCAATAAAGGAAGGAAGGAAGCCTATAAAGCAGACTCCCAGGAGATTCGCGCCAGAGATTCATTCGAAGATTAAAGCAGAGGTCGAAAGGCTTCTACGCTGCAAGTTCATCCAAACTACAAGGTATGTTGAATGGATTGCTAATATAGTGCCTGTAATTAAAAAGAATGGTTCATTAAGAGTATGCATAGACTTTCGTGATCTTAATGCAGCCACACCTAAAGATGAGTATCCCATGCCTGTGGCAGAAATGCTAGTAGACTCAGCCGCAGGCTTCGAGTATTTGAGCATGTTAGATGGATATTCTGGATACAATCAGATCTTTATTGCAGAAGATGATGTATCCAAAACGGCGTTTCGTTGCCCAGGGGCAATAGGTACTTACGAATGGATTGTAATGCCGTTTGGTTTAAAAAATGCTGGGGCAACTTATCAAAGAGCAATGAATTCTATATTCCATGACTTCATAGAAACATTCATGCAAGTATATATAGATGACATTGTGGTAAAATCCACCTCAGATGTAACTCATCTCAATCATCTGAGCCAATCATTCGAAAGGATGAGGAAACATGGCTTGAAGATGAACCCCCCTCAAATGTGCTTTCTTTGTGCAGGCAGGTGATTTCTTGGGTTTCGTAGTCCACAAAAAGGGAATAGAAATTAACCAGAATAAGACGAAAGCCATAATGGAAACCAAGTCTCCATCAACGAAGAAAGAACTACAATCTTTATTGGGGAAGATAAACTTCTTAAGGAGATTTATCTCTAATTTGAGTGGACGCACACAAGCCTTCTCACCTCTACTGCGGCTTAAGCAAGGAAAATTCGAATGGAATGCTGAACATCAAGAAGCTTTTGATAAAATCAAGCAATACTTGACTTGTCCACCAATTCTATCTCCCCCAAATGGGAAGAAGCACATGCGCCTATATATTTCAGCTTCAGATAAAACAATAGGCAGCATGCTGGCGCAAGAAGATGAGAACGGCATCGAAAGAGCCATTTATTACTTAAGTAGAGTACTCAATGATGCGGAGACTAGATATACCGCTATAGAAAAACTCTGCCTTTTTTTGTATTTCTCTTGTATCAAACTTAAGTATTATATAAAGCCAGTTGATGTTTATGTTTCGTCTCATTGTGATGTTATTAAGCATATGTTATCCAAGCCTATACTGCATAGTCGAATCGGTAAATGGGCTTTAGTCCTAACTGAATATTCACTAATATTTCAGCCTCTCAAGGCAATGAAAGGTCAAATTGTGTCAGACTTCATTGTCGACCATGCAGTAGCTGAGAGTCATCAACAGTATGTGGGTTTAAAACCTTGGAAGTTATACTTCGACGGTTCAACGCACAGAGAGGGAACCGGAGTTGGTTTGTTGATAATTTCTCCTGATGGAATTCCAACAAAGCTCAAGTATAAAATCAAGGGTCCGCTATGCTCCAACAACAAAGCTGAGTACGAAGCATTAATAGCTGGACTTGAAGCTTTGTTAGAATTGGGGGCAACCAGAGTCGAAATTAGAGGGGACTCTGAATTGGTCGTTAAACAACTGACAAAGGAATACAAGTGCATCAAAGAAAATTTGATCATGTACTTTGTCATAGCAAATAGGCTACTCAAGAAATTCGAATATGTGGAATTAAAACACATATCAAGGATGAATAACCAAGAGGCAAACGACTTGGCGCAGTTAGCTTCAGGATACAAGGTATCAAAAGAAAAGTTAGAAGAATTGATTGAAGTAAGAGGGAGAGCAATGTCTACTAAACTTTCCCCAAGTGATCTGGAGAATTCACAGTTGGGTTACGCCAACAAAGGAGAATTCGAAGTGCTAAACATAGACTCATTAGCAGATACAGATTGGAGGCGTCCAATAATAGACTATCTAAAAAGCTCTTCGACGGATACAGACAGGAAGATAAAATATAGAGCCCTGTCATATTTCCTGATGGGAAACGAATTATTCAAGAAAACTCCTGAAGGGGTATTGTTGAAATGCTTAGGTGAAGCAGAAGCATACTTGGCTCTGTCGAACGTACATAGTGGGGCATGTGGTGCACATCAAGCAGGACACAAAATGAAATGGCTTTTATTTCGTTATGGAATGTATTGGCCTTCCATGTTAAAAGATTGCATAGAGTTTGCAAAAGGGTGTCAAGAATGTCAAGAACATGCAGGTATCCAGCACGCCCCAGCAAACGAATTAAGTACAATAGTGAAACCTTGGCCTTTCAGGGGATGGGCGTTAGATTTGATCGGAGAAATTCACCCTAAGTCGTCTAAAGGCCAAAGATACATATTAGTAGGAATAGACTATTTCACAAAATGGGTCGAAGCAATACCACTAGCAAATGTGGATCAAGAGGCCGTGATTGAGTTTATTAAGAAACATATTATATATAGGTTTGGAATCCCAGAAAGTATAACAACTGATCAAGGTTCGGTCTTTACTGGACGAAAAATGCAAGACTTTGCCAAAGAAATAGGTTTCAAGTTATTTACTTCTACACCTTACTATGCTCAAGCAAATGGACAAGTTGAAGCAGCAAACAAAATAATAATTGGCCTTATAAAAAAACATGTGGGAAAGAAACCCAAGAGTTGGCATAAAACTTTGGACCAAGCACTTTGGGCTTGTCGAACATCTCCAAAAGAAGCTACAAACACAACTCCTTTCCAGTTGACGTTTGGGCATGATGCAGTACTCCCAATCGAGATATATCTACAGTCAGTAAGGGTACAAAGACAAGCAGATATTCCTCCCAACGTATACTGGGAGTTAATGATGAATGAGTTAGTAGATTTGGATGAAGACAGACTTCGAGCGCTGGAAATGATAAAAAGGAAAAAGGAAAGAGTATCCAGAGCATACAACAAAAAGGTGAAAGGTAAAACGTTTATTAGTAATGACCTAGTTTGGAAAGTTATTTTACCTATAGATCGAAAGAATCAAGCACTTGGTAAATGGTCCCCGCACTGGGAAAGACCCTTTCGAATCTTAAAGGTATTTTCGAATAATGCTTATGAAATTGAAGAGTTAGCAGAAGATCGTAGGATCTTGAGAGTAAACGGAAAATATCTAAAGAGATATAAACCAAGCATGTACGAAGTAAAGATTGCAAAAACGTAGACATTCAGGGGACTACGAAAGCCAAAATGGTCAGACATGTACCAAAGTATATGTGTTGCATTGATCAAAATGGCTTTACGATCAAAATAGATGGTAAATTAAGAAAAGAGTCAGAGAAGCACCAAAATATTTTGTCATTAGAAGTACAAGCATTACAAAAAGAGATCCGGGGACATGACCCAGGAACTCCTGAAAAAAAAAAAAGGAAAACATAAAAACCTAGGGCAAATATTGGCTAATTAATCCTCTGATCCAATCCTTCTAAGGACAGCACAGGCAAGCTTTCAGCCTCGAACATGTCCATGGATCCAAAAGTGCGCATCCGCCTCACGACACCCTTCTTAAGGAATATATAAGAGAGGAGTCTACCATACGGAAGGCAGGTTACGTTTCCCTAACCGGCAGTAGCCACAGAAACGGCCTCAACAAGCCCTTTGAAAATCATCAAAGGGAAGTTAATCTTCTTCCCTCGAAGACCACAGAGAATAAACTCCAAGTCTTCGACCATGATGTTGTTTTCGTCAAGCCTCCGAGGACGGAAATTACCCACAAGCAGTTGATGCCAAATCCTGATAACCTTGGCACTGAAAGGATCGTTGTCCATGAGAGTCTTCAACATAAGATGAGTAGTCATGTTGAAGCTGTTGTCATCAAATGTTTCCCCAGAGTTGTTGCATCTCATCAGGTTAGCAATGGTGGTGGGAGTGATGCTGAGATGAGCGTGTCGAACCTCAGAAACTATGGTGGTCCTCCCTTCAGGATCTATGCGTAGAGACGCAAACATCCAGAAATCTGCAAGCATGTTGGGGTAAACAGGACCTTCCAGGATGTCTCCAAAATAGAAGTCCAGTTCTTGGTTAGCAAAGAGATTGCCAAGAGTGATGAAGTTGCTATCAAGTTCATCCTCAAAAAGTTTGAACTCCTTCTTGATAACAGCCTTTATGTTGTTGTAAGAGAGAGGCGCAGCCATTTTTTTTGAAAAGAAAGTTTGAAGAAAAGGTTTCTCTCTTCTGTTGTTAGTGTTTGAGGAAATGCAAGAATGGAGAAATGAAAACGATCTTAGGCCTTTATATAGACCTGAGGTAATGAAAGGTGGTTTAAAGTTTTAATGATTGATTGGAATGCGGTTTGGTATTCCAAAAAGGGAGTTAAGGCTTCCACCGTTTCCCGCCCTTGGAAGTTGAAAAGTAATCATGAAACTGATGCACGCACGTCTCAAATGAGCGTTTTGAAGAAAGTGACGTCACTGTTTAATAATGATTACGGCTGGAGAAGTAGAAACGTCAGGTCTAAGAATAAAGATACTGTGAAGAGTGGTCAGGGTTATGTGTTGCATTGATTAGAATCACTGTGGAAAATATGAAGATATATTTTGGCAGAATATGAAAGATTTGCTAAAAATAGTGCTTGCGAATATGGAAAACATAGACGAAAAATAGAGGTCAAGCATACAGATAGATATTTTTATAAAAGGTTCGATTACAAAACAAAAGTGCAACAAAATACAGAGTTCGAAACAGCTAGTTGAAATCCTCAGGGAGACTATTTTTGATCTTCAAATATTGAGTTTCCCATGAAGACATACAAAGTTCGAGTAACGCCCGGTGTTTCTTCAATCCTTCAATCTCTGGCACTAAATTTTGTGTGGTTTCGAAGTGTTTAATCCCCAATTGCGCCACTGCAAGCAGATCTTGTTGATTGGCCTTTTGTATGGTTGCCTTACAATTCTCAGCTTCCTTTATCTTTTCTTCGAGAGCTTTTATCTCTTGTTTCCAGGAGTTGATATCCTTCTCATAATTATCATATGCCTTCTGATTTTCTGAATGTTTAAGCTTGAGGGCCTCACCTTGTTTCGTTGCATCCACAGCAGAGTCATGAGAGGCTATTTTTTCAGATAGTTGCTTTTCGATATTTTGTTTTCGAAGAATATTAGCTTGAAGTTGTTCAACTAGAGAACCTAGCAAAACAATCACCTCTGAAACTTCTTTCGAGACTCGAAACAAATCCACTTTCTTCAAGAGTTGATTCAAGTTATGACTTTTAATAGGATCTTGACTAAGAACATCCACAAGATTGACCCCAAAGAATCTTTCTTTTATCTGTCGAAGGAGGTCAGGAATGTCTTCTTTGTCACCAGATTCTACAAGGACAGCTGGAGAGATGTCAAGTTCTGAAGGCGAAGTAGTATTCACATTCATCATAGCTTTTAGAAAGCTGAGAGGATCAGTTTGCTTAAGCTGTTCCAGTTCTGAAGGAGTGGGCTTCGCAGGGGCAGGCATCGAAGTTGCCCCAGGAGTAGTTTCTGTGTCAAGAGTTGAAGTTTCTGGAGGATTGTGTTTATCTGGTTTAGAAATTTCCTCCATAGCATCTTGTTCGGATACAGTATCTTCACTACCATGTGGTTGTGGATTCACGTTGTCACTACCTGAGAATGGATGATTTTCTTCCAGGTTTTTATCTTGATGAGTAGCTGGGGATTCGTCAGTGGATTGGCTTTCTTCGACTGGCTCATTAGGTAAGGTGGTGGTAAGAGGCCTGGCATCTTCAAAAACTGGTGAGAGAACATGGGATTTATTTTGGGAAATATCTGCATTAAACAAACCAGACTTGGTCTGAACGATAAGGCCTTGAGAAGTTTATCGATGAAAGTGAAAGAGTTATGATTACCTTGAGGTTTATCGACATTAATGGTGAAATTGTAAGTCTTAAGACCTGAAGTAGCAGTGCCAGTATCATCCTGCAATGACAAGGTAAGATGTTAACTTAATCATGTAGTTAAAATTATGAGATGATTTTGGGTTGAAACCCAAATACCTTGGGTGGAATATTGTCTGGACTTGAGTTATGACTTTCGACAACGAAGGCATTACTGGCAGTTTTTAAAGGTGATTCCTCAGAAGACGCCTTGTCGCTAGGAGAAGCAACTTTGGAGGAACCTAGCCCTTTCTCTTTTCCCGAAGGAGTAATAGCTTTCTGTCTCTTTCTATGGCCTTGCCTGGTACGAGGAGGAGATTTGTCTTCATCATCTGAGGCAACTGTTGAAGAGGCTTGTCGTTTCGAACCTACCGGGGGTTTCGAATTCTGGGAAATATAAAATTGAGTAAAATAAGCACTACTCACAGATTATATGAGATTAATGATATAAAATGGGTATGTACCGTGGGTTTCTTGCTAGTGGCAATGGAATCACTCTCACTTGGCTTGTTACTTTTAGATGCCCCAGAGTCCTTCTGTGTAGGAACTTCTTTAATCTTCTTTCTTCGAGCAACGACTGTAGTTGAGACTGGAATCAGTATATCAACAGGAAAAAGAAAAGTCAGTCGAAAGGTTGTCTGAGTCCAAACCTTCAGGTATTGGGGTCAAGACACGAACATGTTCAAGATCTATATGAAGATGCCCTTTGAAAGTATCTAGGGTATGCTTAGTCGGAACCACTCGATCAGCACGTTTTTTAGTACTTTCTTGAAGATCTTTTAAAACGTTGCCACACACAAACCAATTTGGAAAAGGAGGGCTCAGAGCCACACCAAAATCCGCACTTGGTAGTGGAGGGAATTTTGGAGGATTAAGTTTGAAAGCCACTTCATAGCGTAGTTCTGGTCGAACATGCGAGGGCAATTTTAACTTATCCAGTTTGGCGGAAAACTTTTCGCGTAAAATAACTGCAGCTTCACGAACGGTCCGACTAAGATCATCAGGCCGATAGATAGTTTCAAAGAATTTTTGAAAAGCTTGGATTTCTTTAATATGAGTCGAGGTACCTTTGTGGAAATTCTCCTGCACATCATCAAAAGCTGTAGTTAGTTCTTGAGTGAGACTATCGGCGTCAAAGATTTGTGAAGTATAGTAATCCGTCCACCATTGGTGAAAGTCTGGTGTGGAGTAGAAGGCAGGTTCGAAGGAAATAGGAGAAAGATTGGTGACGCCAACATATTTGTTGATCTTTGATTCACACTCCTTTTCAGTCAGGTGCAAGGTATGGAAGCACAGATGGTTCCTTTTATCATATAAACACTTGGGTTTTACCTGAAGGATAGAAAAACACTTAGAAAGGGGGGGGGGGTTTGAATAAGTGTAGCTTTAAAAACTTGACAGATAAAAATAAATTGCACAGTTATTTTTATCCTGGTTCGTTGTTAACTAAACTACTCCAGTCCACCCCCGCAGAGATGATTTACCTCAACTGAGGATTTAATCCACTAATCGCACGGATTACAATGGTTTTCCACTTAGTCAGCAACTAAGTCTTCCAGAGTCTTCTGATCACACACTGATCACTCCAGGAACAACTGCTTAGATACCCTCTAAGACTTTTCTAGAGTATACTGATCCACACGATCACTCTAGTTACAACCTGCTTAGATAACCTCTAAGACTTCCTAGAGTATTCTGATCCACACGATCACTCTAGTTCCTTACAACTTAATGTAATCAATTCTAAGAGTATTACAAATGCTTCTTGAAGGCTATAATCACAAACTGTGATATTTCTCTTAACGTTTAAGCTTAATCTCACTAATATATTACAACAGCAATGTAGTGAGCTTTGATGAAGATGAAGATTCTGAGCTTTGAATTTGAACAGAGTTTCAGCAAGTTAATAGACGTTGTTTTGTTCAGGATCGTTAACCTTGCTTCTCATCAGAACTTCATATTTATAGGCGTTGGAGAAGATGACCGTTGAGTGCATTTAATGCTTTGCGTGTTCCGTACAGCATCGCATTTAATGTTATACGCTTTTGTCAACTACCTCGAGCCTTGTTCACGCTGTGTCTACTGACGTAGCCTTTAGTAGCTTTTAACGTTCCTTTTGTCAGTCAGCGTAGCTTGCCACTTGTACTTTCTTCTGATCTGATGTTTGTGAATACAACGTTTGAATATCATCAGAGTCAAACAGCTTGGTGCACAGCATCTTCTGATCTTCTGACCTTGAAGTGCTTCTGAGCGTGATACCATCAGAACTTCAGTGCTTCTGTTCTCTTGTTCTTCTGATGCTTCCATAGACCCATGTTCTGATTCTGCTTCGACCATCTTCTGATGTCTTGCCAGACCATGTTCTGATGTTGCATGCTGAACCATTTGAGACAAAGCTTCTGAGCGCTGAATTATGCGTACTCTTTATATATATTTCCTGAAAAGGAAATTGCATTGGATTAGAGTACCATATAATCTTAAGCAAAATTCATATTATTGTTATCATCAAAACTAAGATAATTGATCAGAACAAATCTTGTTCTAACAATCTCCCCCTTTTTGATGATGACAAAAACATATATAAATGATATGAATTTGCGATCAGAAAGAACAGACGGCAAAAGACAAATTACACAGCTATAGCATAAGCATATGAATATGTCTCTCCCTGAGATTAACAATCTCCCCCTGAGATAAATAATCTCCCCCTGAAATAAATACTCGAAGAACTTTAATAAAAGACTTCCCTGATTATTTCGGTAGAGACGATCATATAAGCTTCTGTCTTTAGAGAATTCATAGCTTCTGACTTCTGCTTCCATAGGACAGCTTCAGAACTAGAATTTCCTTAGATCCCTAGAACACTCACAGCTTCTGATTCCTGCTTCCATCTAGGACAGCTTCAGAACTTGAATTTCGTTGATCTTCTGAACATTCACAGCTTCTGATTTCTGCTTCCATCTAGGACAGCTTCAGAACTTGAATTTCTTTGATCTTCTGAACATTCACAGCTTCTGATTTCTGCTTCCATTTAGGACAGCTTCAGAACTTGAGTTTTCTGGATCTTTAGAACATTCGCAGCTTCTGATTTCTGCTTCCCTCGGATAGCTTCAGAGCTTTGAATTTCTACCAACATCACTTCATGCTAGATTTGTATCAGAACATTGTTGAATGTACCAGAGCATCATCAGAGCATCTCTACATCCTGAAATGTTACAGAACAAAGACTAAACGACAAAAGTCAGCATGAACGAGTCAGAACATAAAATGTATATTCGAACACATTATATGTATCAGAGCCATATAGGCTAAAATAATGTATCAGAGCAAATAGAATTTTGTCAGATCAAATAGACAAATATGGATCAAATTCTATTATCAGTGCTTCTGATTTCTGAAGCTTGACAGCACTCAGCTTGCTTCAGTTTCCATGGTTTTGCTTCTTGTGTTTGCTTTGAAGATTCTCTTCACTTCTTTATACCTGCAAAACACTTAAACCATATAGAACTTGCAGTTCTTGTTAGAGAATGTGTGGGAGCTTTACCCAGCAACTGATAGATTAATCAAATCATTTATCATTTATCTTCTCCCCCTTTTTGTCATAACATCAAAAAGAATATTTCAAGCGATTCAGATGAATAAAACGACAAATAAAATCACTGGAATGTAAAACAAAGAAACTTTTCATTTATAATCAAAAAGGATTACAAGAAAGGAATGCAGGAAAACAGATGCAACAAGGAGAGGAAACTACAAAGACCAAAAGACTAAGATCCTAGCCTACGCAAAATCCGCGCCAGAACATCATGAATCCCGTCAGTGCTTGTAGCTTGCCTTGCCATGAAGGAGCGAAACTCAGCATTGGCTGCTTCTTGCGCGTTCAAACGAGAAGCCAGCATAGCTTGATTCTGATGAAGAGTTTCCAAGGTCTCCATCAGAGCTGAGGTTTCACCAGAAGAGGAGGCACCAGAATTTCTGCCAAAAGGAACAGCAATCTCAGCAGGGTGATCTTCTGGAAGATCTTCAGCTTGTGCATCTTCCATTTCCTCATCTGAGTCTGACTCAGAAGTCGCCTTAGCATATTCTGGTTCAGGCAGCTCAGAAGTTCCAGCTTCCAACGCTTGAAGAATAGCTGCTAGGTTTGTTGGAGGAGTAGGACCAGCAACTTCAGCAGGATAAACCACTACTGGAAAGACCATGTGAGGTGCTCTTTCAGAAGGGTTCATTCTGAACCAGTTGAACAGCCACTGAAAATCTCCAGTCAGCACAGGAAACCATGGTTTCCACACCACGATGTCTCTGCAGAGATTTTCTTCTTCCAACTCATCTGCAGGTATCTTCTTCTCAAGAACACTTCTGTTCCTGATGAGATGGTGATGGCTGCTTTCACCAACTTCCAACCGAAGACCACGAACACCAGGAGCTTCAGACATAATCCTTCTCTGAGTGTCTGTAGCCTTAGCCAGAAAATCCTGACGAAAGGTATTCCAAAGGTTGCTTGTAGCATACTCATCCAGATGATTAAGGTGAGCAGCACCCAGAATCTCCAACCAGCCATTTACATCAGCATGTAAAAGCTCCAGATATGATTGAGTGGTAGGGGTTGGAGGGTTGACAGTGAACCTGGAGTCGGGAAGAACAACGCTATAGGGATTAGGTGTTCTGGTGGGAAAAGGGTGTGAGAGAGATGAAGAAATATCTGATGGAAGGGTTGAAGGAGAGGAGATATCAGATGGTGAAGAAGGTGGTTCCGAGAGGATGAATGAGGAGGAAGAGGTGGTGGAGGTCTTTGAAGAGGGAGGTGATTGAGGGGAACCGTCAAGGGGTTGATACACTTTGAGAGGGTCATAGGAGATCCTTACTCTTTTTGGTTTGGTTTCTGGTTCAGCAGTTGCCTTTCTCTTTTGTTTCCGATCATTATCTTGATTCCCAGAGCTTGACGATGGGTTCATGATGAAGTTGCAGATATTGGAAACTGCTAGGGTTTATGATATGAATGTAAAGAGAGAGACGAAAAAGAAACTGAATGCAGAGTGAGAGAAATATGAGAGGGAAAAGAAACGTTTGAAGAATATAAAAAGAAAACTGAAAGAGAGTAAATGATGAAAAGCATTTAATGTTACGTGACGTGAGGAGAGATAATAATGACAAAAGATGTGATTTGCACAGTTACCTAAGTAGACGTCCCCTCAACTGCACGCACGCTTGTCCAGGAATAGTGAACACGTGTTTACCATCTGGATAGCCAGTTACAGCTGTTTTGCTTTTAAAGAGATTCTGAATCAACTTAGACAATGAAACGTTAGTAATAACTGAATTACAATTTCTAATTGATTTCAATCAGAACTTCTTAAAAAAAAATTTCATTTCAGAAGATACTCATACATAAGAATTTCTCATCTTCTCATTCTGAGCTTGTTTCTGAAGACCCATTTTGTACCTATTATATTGAATCCATCTGGTCTAGGAACAAGATCCCAAACATCATTCCTTGTAAACTGATTTAGTTCTTCTTGCATAGCAATTATCCAGTCTGGATCTTCTAGAGCATGATCAACAGAAGTTGGCTCGATCAAAGATACAAGACCTAATTGACAGTCTGCATTGTTCTTGAGGAATGCTCTTGTTCTGATTGGATCATCCTTCTTTCCAAGAATGACATCTTCTGAATGACCAGAGATGAGTCTGGATGATCTTCTGACAGATGGTTCTTCAGAAATGCTTAGATTCTCCAGAGAAGCTGATACTTGATCTTCAGATTCTTTGCTTCTGAGAAGCTCTGCTTCTGATGCGTTGCTTCTTGGCTCAACAACTTCTGATATATCAATATCACAATCTGCAAAATTATCAAACTGCTTTGGTTTTTCAGAACCAAGCTTATCATCAAACCTGATATTGATTGATTCTTCTACAATCAATGTTTCAGTATTGTATACTCTGTAGCCTTTTGAGCGTTCAGAATATCCAAGAAGGAAACATTTTTGTGCTTTGGAATCAAACTTACCAAGATGATCTTTAGTGTTCAGAATAAAGCATACACATCCAAAAGGATGGAAATATGAAATGTTGGGCTTTCTATTCTTCCACAATTCATAAGGAGTCTTATTTAGAATAGGTCTGATAGAGATTCTATTCTGAATATAGCATGCAGTGTTTATTGCTTCTGCCCAGAAATGCTTAGCCATATTGGTTTCATTGATCATGGTTCTGGCCATTTCTTGCAGAGTCCTATTCTTTCGTTCTACAACCCCATTTTGCTGTGGAGTTCTAGGACAAGAGAAATCATGGGCAATACCATTTTCTTTGAAGAATTCTTCAAAGAATCTGTTCTCAAATTCACCACCATGATCACTTCTGACCTTTATGATATTACACTCTTTTTCAGATTGAATCTAAATGCAGAAATCAAAGAACACTGAATGAGTCTCATCCTTGTGTTTCAAGAATTTTACCCATGTCCAGCGGCTATAATCATCTACGATGACTAATCCATATTTCTTCCCTCTGACAGATGCTGTTTTGACTGGGCCAAACAGATCAATGTGCAAGAGTTCTAATGGCCTTGAGGTAGAAACAACATTCTTGGACTTGAATGCAGGTTTGGAGAACTTGCCCTTCTGACATGCTTCACAAAGAGCATCTGATTTGAATTTCAGATTAGGGAGTCCTCTGACCAGATTCAGTTTGTTAATCTGAGAAATCTTTCTCAAACTAGCATGACCTAATCTTCTGTGCCAGACCCACTGCTCTTCAGAAACAGACATAAGACAAGTCACCTTCTGACTCATAAGATCTTGCAGATCTGTCTTATAAATGTTGTTCTTCCTCTTGCCTGTAAATAGGATTGAGCCATCCTTCTGATTTACAGCCTTGCAAGACTTTTGATTAAAGATTATATCATAACCATTGTCACTCAATTGACTGATAGATAAGAGGTTATGTGTTAATCCTTTTACAAGAAGTACATTAGAAATGGAGGGAGAGTTACCAGACTTTATAGTTCCAGAGCCAATTATCTTGCCCTTCTGATCTCCTCCAAACTTGACTTCTCCTCCAGACTTAAGCACCAGGTCTTGGAACATAGACCTTCTTCCTGTCATGTGTCGTGAGCATCCAGAGTCCAGGTACCATGACATGTTGTGCTTTGTCCTTTTTGCAGTCAAGGATATCTGCAATAGGAATAATCTTATCCTTAGGTACCCACATCTTTTTGGGTCCTTTCTTGTTAGTTCTCCTCAAGTTCTGATTGAACTTGGGTTTAACATTGTAAGCAATAGGAGGAACAGCATGATAATTTTTAGTGTGAGTTTCATGATATTTCCTAGGTTGTGTCACATGCTTTTTGGTGTGTGTTATGTGAAAACTTTGAGCATGTGAAGTGTGCCTAATATCATGGGAGTGGCCATACTTGAACTGATCATACAATGGCTTGTATGTGAATTTCATTTCATCAACAGGTTCAAGTTTGTATGGGGTTTCACCCTCAAAACCAATGCCGACTCTTTTGTTTCCAGACACAGCATATATCATAGAAGCTAGCTGACTTCTGCCAATACTTCTAGATAAGAACTTCCTGAAACTTAAATCATATTCTTTCAGAATATGGTTTAGACTAGGAGTGGATTTTTCTGAATCAGAAGGAGATCCAACATTATTGGATAATTTTAAAAGTTTTTCTTTTAATTCAGAATTCTCCAACTCAAGCTTCTTTGTTTCAAATTCAAATAGCTTTTTCAGCTTTTTGTATTTGAGACTGATCTGAGACTTGAGTTCCAGAAGTTCAGTTAGACCGGAAACTAACTCATCTCTAGTAAGTTCAGAAAATACCTCTTCAGAATCTGATTCTGATGTAGATTCTGATCCGTCATCTTCTGTTGCCATCAGCGCACAGTTAGCCTGCTCATCTTCAGAGTCTGAATCATCTTCTGACTCATCCCAGGTTGCCATAAGACCTTTCTTCTTATGAAACTTCTTCTTGGGATTTTCCTTCTGAAGATTTGGACATTCATTCTTGAAGTGTCCAGGCTCATTGCATTCATAGCACATGACCTTCTTCTTGTCAAATCTTCTGTCATCAGAAGATTCTCCACGTTCAAATTTCTTTGAACTTCTGAAGCCTCTGAACTTCCTTTGCTTGGTCTTCCAGAGTTGATTTAGCCTTCTGGAGATCAAGGACAGTTCATCTTCTTCTTCAGATTCTGATTCTTCAGGATCTTCTTCTCTAGCCTGAAAAGCGTTAGTGCATTTCTTGATATTGGATTTTAATGCAATAGACTTACCTTTCTTTTGAGGCTCATTTGCGTCCAGCTCTATTTCATGACTTCTCAAGGCACTGATGAGCTCTTCCAGAGAAACTTCATTCAGATTCTTTGCAATCTTGAATGCAGTCACCATAGGACCCCATCTTCTGGGTAAGCTTCTGATGATCTTCTTTACGTGATCAGCCTTGGTGTATCCCTTGTCAAGAACTCTCAATCCAGCAGTAAGAGTTTGAAATCTTGAAAACATCTTTTCAATGTCTTCATCATCCTCCATCTTGAAGGCTTCATACTTCTGGATTAAAGCTAGAGCTTTAGTCTCCTTGACTTGAGCATTTCCTTCATGAGTCATTTTCAAGGACTCATATATGTCATAGGCCGTTTCCCTGTTAGATATCTTCTCATACTCAGCATGAGAGATAGCATTCAGCAAAACAGTTCTGCATTTATGATGATTCCTGAAAAGCTTTTTCTGATCATCATTCATTTCTTGCCTTGTCAGCTTTACGCCTCTGGCATTTACTGGATGTTTGTAACCATCCATTAGAAGATCCCATAGATCACCGTCTAGACCAAGAAAGTAACTTTCCAGTTTATCTTTCCAGTATTCAAAGTTTTCACCATCAAATACCGGCGGTCTAGTATAACCATTGTTACCGTTGTATTGCTCAGCAGAGCCAGATGTAGATGCAGGTGTAGACTTTTCACTTTCATCAACCATCTTTTACTGAAGCGTTTTTCTCTTCCTGAATCTTTTCTAAACACGGTTAAGTGCTTGCACCTTAGAACCGGCGCTCTGATGCCAATTGAAGGATAGAAAAACACTTAGAAAGGGGGGGGGGGTTTGAATAAGTGTAGCTTTAAAAACTTGACAGATAAAAATAAATTGCACAGTTATTTTTATCCTGGTTCGTTGTTAACTAAACAACTCCAGTCCACCCCCGCAGAGATGATTTACCTCAACTGAGGATTTAATCCACTAATCGCACGGATTACAATGGTTTTCCACTTAGTCAGCAACTAAGTCTTCCAGAGTCTTCTGATCACACACTGATCACTCCAGGAACAACTGCTTAGATACCCTCTAAGACTTTTCTAGAGTATACTGATCCACACGATCACTCTAGTTACAACCTGCTTAGATAACCTCTAAGACTTCCTAGAGTATTCTGATCCACACGATCACTCTAGTTCCTTACAACTTAATGTAATCAATTCTAAGAGTATTACAAATGCTTCTTGAAGGCTATAATCACAAACTGTGATATTTCTCTTAACGTTTAAGCTTAATCTCACTAATATATTACAACAGCAATGTAGTGAGCTTTGATGAAGATGAAGATTCTGAGCTTTGAATTTGAACAGAGTTTCAGCAAGTTAATAGACGTTGTTTTGTTCAGGATCGTTAACCTTGCTTCTCATCAGAACTTCATATTTATAGGCGTTGGAGAAGATGACCGTTGAGTGCATTTAATGCTTTGCGTGTTCCGTACAGCATCGCATTTAATGTTATACGCTTTTGTCAACTACCTCGAGCCTTGTTCACGCTGTGTCTACTGACGTAGCCTTTAGTAGCTTTTAACGTTCCTTTTGTCAGTCAGCGTAGCTTGCCACTTGTACTTTCTTCTGATCTGATGTTTGTGAATACAACGTTTGAATATCATCAGAGTCAAACAGCTTGGTGCACAGCATCTTCTGATCTTCTGACCTTGAAGTGCTTCTGAGCGTGATACCATCAGAACTTCAGTGCTTCTGTTCTCTTGTTCTTCTGATGCTTCCATAGACCCATGTTCTGATTCTGCTTCGACCATCTTCTGATGTCTTGCCAGACCATGTTCTGATGTTGCATGCTGAACCATTTGAGACAAAGCTTCTGAGCGCTGAATTATGCGTACTCTTTATATATATTTCCTGAAAAGGAAATTGCATTGGATTAGAGTACCATATAATCTTAAGCAAAATTCATATTATTGTTATCATCAAAACTAAGATAATTGATCAGAACAAATCTTGTTCTAACATTACCTGCACTAGCCCAAACTGTCTCGAGACTAGATTTGGTTGGTAGCATACGAGAACGCATTGACTTTTTGATGGTCGAAGACGATGATAAAACAACCTTGGGGTCAGAAAGGCTTCCCAAATTTCCGTAGACTCAGTTAGTTGATCCTGAGATGTTGATGGGAACCTTCGGGTGAACCATTCAGGACTGATTGTTCGGTGTACAAACGGAGCCATGGAAGGATCGAACTGATTACGCTGGGCGAACATCATTGTATATGCTAGAAAATGTTCACGAAGTTTCCCAGTTTCTTCTTTTGGCGTTAGGTAAGCCAACCTAGTTCCTTCTATAGTTCGATTCTTAATTTTATTATCTTCTTCATTGACGTTGCTTCGAAAGGGAAGGTGAGTTTCGAATGTAGCGTTAAGCCACAATTGCAGTAGCCAAAAAGGACCAGCAAAAAGTAGAGTGCCAGTTTGGTAGTTTTTGGTAAGATTCGCAGCTTCGCTGAGGTTTTCATAAAGAAATCCTAAGAGTAATTGGCTTAGGTTGAGCTTTTTTCCAGCATGTAGCTGATTAGCCATGCAAAGATACCTCTTTGCAACCTGTATGGATCTTGAGCAGAAAGCGCATCGCGAGAGCCATAGTGCTAAAAAAGCAATATGTTCTTCATCAGAAACTTCTGCCTGTGTTGTGTTGTGGTACTTCTGGATGAATGCGGTATAAGTAACTGTTGATTCATTAAAGCTAATAGTATCAATATCCATATCATTGGGGTCGAAGGTCTCCCCAGTTGGTCGAAGTCCTGTAATAGCAGCTATATCGAAGAGAGTGGGGGTAACCATCCCACATGGAAGATGGAAGGTGTTGTGGGAAGCATCCCAGAAATGAACCGCTGCTACTAACATGGGTTGGTTATATTCTAAGCCTGTTTTTGATAATTGAATCAAATCATATATTCCTAATGATTTCCAGAAAGATTCTTTCTTTCTCTCTACTTTTTCTAACCAGGCATAGTATAGATCAGGATCTTTGGCTAAAGGGATTGACCTAAATACTTTTACAAAGTTGGTCATATAGTTTAACCTAATTTGTGCCAGAGCCAAAGGGGGTGCAGTTGAAGTTTCTTCAACATTATCAGGTTCTCCTAAAGAGGAATGACCATCTTCATCTAGCTTAATCTTACTAACCAAGGGTCTAGTTTTGTAATAAGAAGGGAAGAATTTGTTTATAGATGGATTACTTTCACCTGGCAATGGACCCATAAAAGCAAGAGGTTTTCCAGAAAGTTCAAAGGGGATGAGTACCTGAGAAGCGTAAATTGCGCGCACCTCTGCGGTGTTAGGGTTTGGAATATGTTCTCGTTCCCCAGACCGCGTTGTTGTTTGGAGCTTTAGAACAGGTTGAAGAACATTTGAAGATGAAGCCATAGAGAAGTTTGATTGAGAAAGTATTCTGTTGAAGAAGATGAAGAAATAGGAATGAAAAGTTGTATAAAAGTGAAGACCAGGTATTTAAAGGTTTAACGGGAACCTTTTTAAATCTTTTGGGTAAAACAAAAGGACACGCGGCGGGTTTTGATTTAATCCAACGGCGGTCAAATAAATTAGCTTTACTCCTAGTATGTAGGAATAATGATCAAGAAGTAAGGTCAAAAACGTGGGAATGTAAGTTATGAGAAGACATCTTTGAAAATGACAAGACGTTTTGAAAACAGGGTCATCAATGATTATGACGTTAGTCAGCAATCTTGGAACTTTCAAAGAGTAGCAAGGAACGAAATCTTACAATGACAAGAAACGCCTATTTCTCTTGTTTTTTTGAAACAGGCATTTATTGGGGGCAATTTGTTAGCTGAAGATTTCGTTTTGCAAATATATGGTTCTTCGAAGAATAAAAATTCGAAGAAGAGATGGTTACTGATGACCATCGTTTGAAGATAAGAAAATAGCTCCTGATGGCCATGCTTCGAGAGTGAAGATTTCTAAGTCACAGCGGAGATGATGAACACTGAAGCTCATAGGAGTACATGTCTTCGAAGACTTAGGCAAATTTCATGAAATATGTTAAAGTATTACTAATTAGCGTGTTTTCGTAGTGTTTTAATGTTAAATACACTGCCACGCGTCGAAGAAGGACTTAGGCGGGAAGATTTGAAATTCGAAGACGGTTTCGTAACTGTCTAACAACAAATGGCATCCCTGGAGTTCTTATGAGAAACGTGGCATTAGATTAGCGTAGGGCCGTTAAGGTCGAAATTAGTATAAATAGGAGTCTTAATGTTAAGATTCTGTGTGTTCATTTTGTACAAATCACTCACATATCACTCAAGTATCAAGTGTTAAAGAGAAAGAGTTCGCTGAGAAATGTACGTATGACACCACCATTTTAATACATGTGTATTCCCTTTTCGTTTTCAAATATCTTTTCAGTATTATTGCATTTCATTTACTTCTTGCCATTTACATTCTTGTACTGTTATTTTCATGTCATTTACTTTTGAAGTATTTAATATTTCTGCAATTTTAGATTCTTTGTACTTTAAACAGTTTTCGTTTCATGTCTTATTTTTACTTACCCTTTTGTTGAAGTTATACTTGCATATAACAAAGTCACTATCAAGTTTACTTGTTTTATTCGAAGAAACTCTTATTGACAAAGATAAATCATAAATATGGTTCGAACGACCATTAATAACAATCTTTTTGACTATGTGTCCTAGGATCAATCTAGTCGATCCTGCGAGTAACCAAATCATATTTACTTATAGTTTGGAAGACTAGCGGTTGTTTACCGGAAATCACCGTAAACACCTACTTACCCCACCATTCCACAAATCCCACCTATCCACAATGTTCCTGAAATTCTTCCTTCGTTGAACCTTCTGCCATTTCATCTTGCCTTACTAAGGAATCAGAAGAATATAAGCTCAAAATTTCAAAAGGAGAAGGCTCTTTTTTATAAGCAAGGCTCTTTTGTGACATTGAAAAACTTAAAAGCAGTCAGATTATAAATTATTTTAAATTGGTATTATAAAAAAAGTTATTTGTTGAATTTAAATGTAATTTTTATTAATTATAATATTTAAATAACAATGTAAAAGTTCTTCGCAGACTAAATTAAAATATTAAGAGGAGTGATAGCAACACTTTCTTTTTAAC
Organism: Vicia villosa; assembly: GCF_029867415.1. NCBI lineage: Eukaryota > Viridiplantae > Streptophyta > Magnoliopsida > Fabales > Fabaceae > Vicia > Vicia villosa. The sequence continues at coordinate 203,431,079 of NC_081182.1, forward strand.
ACTCTCTCCAACACTCACTTTCTTATTGGTTGAAACATGTGTGGGTCCCTCACTTTGGAAATAGATTCCACATAAAGTGGTAGGACCCACATGTTTCAACCAATAAGAAAGTGAGTGTTAGAGAGAGTGTTGAAAAGAGAGTGTTGCTAGCATTTCTCAAATATTAATTTATCATATTAAAATACTCCCTCCCTACCATAAGAGAAATTCATTTTTTAGATTCATTAAATAATTAATATATATATATATATATATATATATATATATATATATATATATATATATATATATATATCACTTACATTTTTTTTGACTAAAAAGATATTCATTCATTCAAATTGAAAATACATCGATCATTACAAATTCAAGATCGCTAAAAACTGAAAAAGGTGAATCTGCAAACAATCTTGCAACACCTAGGTTAATAGCATACAACCGCAACATGAAAGTGCCTACAAATATGACAAAATAAAATCACCTGAATATTCATACTTCTTGATCAGCAACATTGACGCCCATGTCTTCCACAAATCTGCAATGATTTGAAGTAAATGTGTCAATCTGAACCAACAAACACCGTACTAAGACGAAAAACCAACAAACCCCGTACTAAGACGTGATACGGAAAACCAACAAACCCCGTACTAAGACGAGAAAACCAACAAGCACCGCACAAGACGATGAAAACTTAAAAACACACAAAAGAAGAAGCAAATCTATATGGATAACCACTTATTTAAATAAAAGAGAAAGAAAAATGGTGTTGAGGGGTGATTTTTATGTATAAAATAGAAATTATTGATATAATTGAGATATTTATATGTTTAAATATATATAAAATATTATTAAAATAAATTGAAATTATTGTAATCTAATGTGTTTTTGCGTACTTTATTGTAAAATTTATTTAATCAATATAACTATTTCATAGTTATAGTTTGGGGTAGCAAAAGGGTCTTGACCGACATGCCTGTTTCGTACTTTATCACGGGACAAACTACAATTTTAGGTTTGTACTCTCTAATATGTCTGTCATGTACCTGTTTTGATCAACGTAATCCTTTAAAGTAATGTCATAAACTTGTAAAGAAAATAAAGCAAACGCAATTGAAAGTAAATTGCAAGAAAGTAAATTCTAGAAATGATAAATTATATAAAACTGTAAAAAAGATAAAATGGTGTTTACACGTACATTCTCAGAAGACTCTTTTCTCAATACACAGATACTTTGAGTTTTTAGTGAGATTTTGTACATAAAATGAACATTCACTGAATCCTAACGCTAAGACTCCCATATATATTAATTCGAAATAACCGTTCTCAACGGCCTTTCAATCAGAGCACGCCACGTTTCACTCAGCATGCCTTCCTTTCGCCCTAAAGCTTCACGTGTCCTTTATTAAAACAGATTAGGACAAAAGGTAGTTACATCTTCATTCAAAATTTAACTGTTCTAAGTTCATGTCTAACACCTTCCCCTATAAGAAGCGACTTCGGCAGGCCTTTAGCAAATATGCCAAATATGTCGAAAACTTCTAACATCATTAAAATATATTTCCCTTTCTTCATTAATAACATTGTGTCGAAAAACTCCACCCAACAGTACCACACTGTTTTTTGCAAGCTTTTACGGCCACATGCAGTAACATAATTTTTTAAATAATTTTTAAGCTAAAAATGTGCATTGTCCACAAGCCCGTCTTACTCCGTCCTCATTTTTTTACAGGATGAACCAAAGTTTTAAATCTGCAATCTTGTCCTATTCACTTTTTATTCCGAGCTTTTACGGAGTGAGGCTAAACGGGACGTGTATATCCGTTTGTCATTATGTTTATAGCACTACTTTTGAAAAGTCCCAACCTTATAGGACTGAAATCAATACATACATGTTTTTTAGGAATTAGAAATATAGTTAACATTTAATAATAAAATCCATATTTAAATAACCCTCATTCGAGATATGCATAATACCGAATTTCTTTTAGGGGTACAAAATTATATTTAAATTTTTAGACAAGTATGAGCGAATATGACATAATAAGAGTAAGATTTCATGTCATATGTATCTAAGCAATAGAAAAAGAAAATCTTTAAATTAGCATGAATTCTCGATCAACCTTACAACATCCCTTCAAAGGGTGTCCCGTCTCACATATTATTATGAAGTTCTTTCATTGGAACGTGGGGTATATAGTATCTTGGAATATTTGCAATAGGTGGGGAAATTGTTTGATAATTTTGGGTAAATATTTTTCACTCCCAGATATACAATGAAGTTAACTCTTGTGTTGACAAGCTAGCAAACTATGGTCATTCGATTGCATCTTCCACATGATGAGGTATTTGTTCCTCCTTTCATGAAAGAGGAGTTCTTGAGGGATAAGTTAAGTCTCATTTGTTACAGATTATCATAGTTTTTCTTTCTTACCTTTTTTTTCCGGGTAAAGTACAAGTCTTTTCAAGATGAAACTCTAATAAAGATGCAAACAATATTGACTTGATATTTAGGCTTGACGCGCTAAAATTGCTTAGGACGGGGGTGAGACTTGATACTACACCGTGGCTATAATTGCTTTTGATGAAATTTTTTCCCAGACAATATATAGCATAAATGTTGAATATGACCACGTTGACCACAATAATGACATCCCCAATGGGGTTTGTTGAAAATAAACCTAAATGAGGCGTTATGTAGGTAATAATATATGGTAGATTGCTGAGACATTATACGAGATTATTAATTCTCTGTGTTTTGATTGACATTAAGTTTGGTAAAACTAACTTATGGGAACATGTTGGACAAGATATTCCATTCACTTCAACTGAAGAAGATGTCAAGAAAGATGTCCTATGCAGGTTTCACTCAACATCGCGTCAATTATGGTACAGTTGGATATGTTGAAGTTGGTTGATGTACAGGTGCAGAATATTTTGGAATATTATGCAATCCTATGTGGCGCTTGATTTAAGGGATAAGAGATTGTCTATATTTTCAAGGTATTTGATTAGTTACTAAATATGGAGAATATTTAGGAATATAATATTTGAAGCCCTATCTTCATGGAGAAGATTTTGGAATATTTTCTTGAGTGCCCTGGAGCGATTTGAAGCCTAAATCTAGATCAGAAGATTGTTATAAATTTCAAGCATTTAACCTATTATTTTATGTGAACTTACATTGTTATTTGTGTTAGGGTTTGTGCACTCTTATCTATTATGAGTCACTCTAATATCACATTGATAGAAGAGTTTGGTGTTTCCATCGAGTTGTAAGTTCTGTGTTCATCCATAAGCTGTTAAGCATTGGATGAATGTATTTTAGAAGTGTCTTCTAATATTTGTAATTGTTTTGAGGGAGATTTCAGGTGGGCCTCATACCTAGGTGAGTCTTAGGTAGAATTTAGTACGGGTAGTGATTAAGTGAGAAGTCAGTAAACTGGAGGTTATTTTCGTGTGAACCAGAGGTTGTTTGCATAGTACTTTGAATTGATACTAACATAGTGGACTTATCCCTGACTTGGTAGCCCCTAAAGTAGGTATTGTTGATGCCGAACTAGGTGAATAATTACTTGTGTTCTTTAAAGTTTCCGCTCTTCATTTTTATACCATGTCATTCGGCACTTCACTTTAGGACATCTGTAATCTAAACGCCAGGATTTTAGAGATATATTGGTTTCCACTTTCTGGGCAGGAGGAACAAACAAGGTCTTTGGGGGTGGATGTTCTGCCTGTATATCAAAGTCCCTTCATGTTCTTTAGGGTGGATATTTTGCATGTACGGTGCACTTAAGTGGAATATAGAACATCGTAAGGTACGACACACTTAAGTGGAATACAATACACTATAAGGTACGATGCACTTAAGTGAGCTTTCTCATCTTGCTACTCACAGAAGCAGTTATATAAGTAGAACCTTTGTGCTGATGTTTTCTCACTTAATGAAATTTAGTTTGTGAAACCCTTGTCATATTTTCTCCCTCTCTCTCTCTCTCTCTCTCTCTCTCTCTCTCTCTCTCTCTCTCTCTCTCCCTCTCTTCATTAGTAGAAGTGAATACTAAGATTGAGTCACTCTGTTCGTTTTGAATGAGTAAAGTCGCTGTTGTTTAACACTCGTGATTGTGCTTCTGATTCTACACCTATAGTTAATCGCCACAAGAGGTAACCGATCTCTCACTGATCATGCTCATTTGTAAGGATCGTCCTTAATATTTTTTTGTTTTCCACTCCATTCTATATCACTTTTTCCTTCATGACTCGCTTTCTTCATCAGACTCATCATTTGAAAAGGTGGAATTGTAGCTCTTTCCTTATTTTTCTCACAAAATTAGGACGTTCAACTTTAATATGCCTAAATCCTTCACATTAACGACATTTGATTCCTTTGGATCTGTTAAGATAGCTAGATTTTTGTCTTTCACCATCTCTTCCTCGACGGTGAAAATTTCCACTTTTTGGAGTCTGTTGTTGATTGTCTTTAACATTTGAGGAGACATCGTTTTCAAAAAAAAAAATCAAGTTTTCTTATATCCTTGGTAAAACTATTTGCAAGCATAAAAATACATTCAGTAATATTTTCTTCAGTGACGTTGGATATCTGGTCTCCATGATCAGTAGTATTGGCTTTAAATGCAGTCTCAAAAGTGAGGAGGGAGCCAAATAATTCATCAACTTTCATGTCAAACCTCTTTGACTGAGAACTCATAATATTTCTCATCGGCTTCTCTTTTGATATATTTTCACTGAGAGAAAATGAGTTATTGGCAATGTCATGGTGACAAACATTGAACTCAATAATAGTTTACCCCTCAAGCATCTTCAAGTTTTCAAATTTCTTAGCGAGGAGTTGAAGCCTTGACATCAGAACTTTAGAATTTTCTTCATGAGCCACTTTGAGAGTTTTCCATGCCTCTTTAGCATTAGTGTAAATGTTAATGATCCTGAAAATTTTCCAAGTGCACTTTGATCTTCATCAGGTTCCCAATCCTTTTCATGTTGCATGGATTCAGAACAATCATTAGCTTTGATCATAGGAGGTATTCATCAATTGATGATAACTTTCCAAGTTTTACTGTCTATGGACTCGAGAAAGGAAACCTTGCGAGCCTTCCAATAGTCATAATTTGTACTATAAAGAATCAATGAAGAGTTAACATATCCTAATTCCTTGATATTTTCCATCTTAAATATAAAAGGTTAGTCACACTAGAACACACCCAAAAGGAACAAGGTGTTTGCTTTGATGCCAATTTGAAATTTTGTTTGATAAAAAACAAAAAGTCACACACAATATTGAAACAATGTGTGAAACATGATCATCTGAATTAATAAATGAACTATTAAACAAACCTTAAATAAAAGAAAGAAATCGTTAACCTAGTGAAAGGGAAATTCACTAATAATAAGTAGTCATATGTGCAACGGTCTTACATAAACTCTCTTAATTTAGAGATTATTTCATAATACTATATGTAAATTTCAACTCAGACTCCCCCTGAATATGAAATCCTCGACTTACACTTAAGCACTCTCCCAAGTGTTTGTAAGTATCAATAATATTAACGTGAGAAACTTCACCAAACAAACCAAAACTCTATCTCTCACTAAATGGAGAAGAATAACATAGGACAGAGTTTAACACAAGCATAACACATAGCAAGATTAACGTTCAACCACTCAGAATATGTGTATCTTCTCTGTCCCTCTACTAGGGGAAACAATCTCTTTATATAGAGGAAATAATCTTAGCATAAGACCCACTAGGGTTCCAAAACAAATCCATATAATATCCTATCTTAAACAAAAATAATTTTTCTAATTTTTTTCTTTCAAAATAAACCAAGCAGATTGTAAAACAAAATAAATCATGCATAATCTAGAACAAAATAACATACAATATAGAGATGATTCATTTCCAAAAGATCGTGCAAAATCAGGAATATAAAATATTTCTAAAAATAACGCACCAAAAGATAACGAAGCTAAAATGTCTTAACACCTTACATGACATTTTGCTTAACATTTTGTTGATAAAAATAAGTCAATCTATATAATAATAATAATAATAATAATAATAATAATAATAATAATAATAATAATAATAATAATAATAATAATAATAATATCAACACATATTTAACTTAAATTTTTTCAGATAAAAAGTTACTCTTCCATAAAGTTCGCCGGCCTAAAACTGACATAAGAAAAATTTACGCACATAATCATGAAATAAAAATAAAATAACACCAACCTACGATTATCCCACCAAGTATGATCTTGAGGCAAGGCTATTATTTGGTATTCGTTATCTCCCATACGTTGAACTTAGGGGATACCTGCATGGTTAACACTCCAACACTTAAGTCACTTAGAGTTCAAGATAGTGGTAGTAAAAGTGAAGATTAGAGATTGTGTACCTGAAAAACTCTTTACGGTATTGATACATTTGGTCTGACAGGGCAGGTTGGATAATGGATCTCGTGTTATTGCTTATTTAGAAAGCATAGAGTAATGGATCCTGAATCTTTGGTCGACTACTGAACAGTGGATCTCGAGTCTTTGGCCTGCACGGGACAAGGTGTATGCCTGACTGTTTCTAATGCTAATGAGAGATTATTAATTTCAGCCTTGAGGCCAATAGTTTCATTAGAAGTTGTAACTTGAATTAAATTATCTATTAATATTAATAAAATATTTCTTTGCTATATGTTTGTTTTTTCAAAATCTTAAAATACTTAAAATAGTTAGTTAGTCAGTTTAATGAAAGATTAAATATGACTAATAGTATATGTAGTCGAACAAAGAAATTAGGTGCAAGACGAAAAATTCAAAAGTTCAATTAATCATAAGTATATTATTCTTAAAGTATATGTAGTCGAACTTTAGAATAGAACTAGTAAAGGACCCGTGCGCCCGCACGGGTCACGTAAAGTCGATATAAACAATAAATAAATATATAACGATGGTTAATAAATATATATATATATATATATATATATATATATATATATATATATATATATATAAAAGATACACAAATTAAAAATAAAAAACAATTGAAATTATAATTGTCAAATAAATATTAATTTAATCTAGTTAGAAATATATAGTTTAGTAGAAAAAATAAATAAAATAATTAAGTAGTCATCTACCCGTGCGTTCGCACACATTATACAATATAGCTATAATCTATCGTGAGTAGTCATCTACCCGTGCGTTCGCACGTATTGCACAATATTATAAATAATAAATAAATATAATATATGTGATTATATTTATTTGATTTGGTAACAGGTACCAAACTTTTTTGTCCAAATTTTGTTTATTGTCACTCATACCCCTATATTATTATAAGCATTTGAAATCTTTTTACTTATTTTAAATAAAAATTTCAATATATTTAATAGATTTATTTTTCCAAAAATATCAGTTATAGGTTAATATGTACATATAAAAAATAAAGGAAATAATTAAGCATTTATCTATCACAGTTGTAAATAAATATAATATAATGATGGTTAAAAATGTAAATAAAATATATACACATTAAGTAGATTTGTCCCGTCGAAAAATGTATATTTGAGTAGAAAAATAAAGAAAATAATTAAGAAATCATTTACCCGTGCGTTCAGTTCATACACAATGTTATTATAAGAGGTGTGTAGGTTTCCCAAGAAGTTGTGGAGGCAGGTCATAATGAATTTGGTTTTATCAATACGTTAATGAATTGTCTGCAATAAATAAAATTATTAAAATAGGCTTTTTAGTAAAAGGTATAATAGGTTTTTTAGTAAAACTTATAATAGGTAATCATGGTACTACCTCTTAATGATTACTTTGAAAATAAATATACTATCTTAAAATTTAAGAAATTTTATATTATAGGCTTGTTTATATATTTTACCTATAATATATTAGTTGACATAGTATATTTTTATTTGTAATTGAATTTGGGAAAAAAATAAAATTTACGTAATTGAAATGAATATTATAATTAAAAAAATTATTTAATATTATATTAAATAATTATTTCTCTTAATTTTTTTACAAATAAGATAGTTATTTTATAATAAAGAGTAAGTTTTTAAAGAATAAGATATTCAATACCAACTCTTTCCCGTTTTATAAAAAAAATTATATAAACAGTTGGCTTTTTTCCGTTTATAAAAATACTTATAATTTATTACCGTTTATAAAAAAAATTGTATCAACAGTAAATTATTTCTTGTTTATAAAAAAATTTGTATAAACAGTTGACATTAGTTATTAAATATTGTATAAAATTAATGTCATTTGTTGATATTGTATAGAGAGTTATTTGAATTCCACCGTTATAGGTTAATATGTACATATAAAAAATAAAGGAAATAATTAAGCATTTATCTATCACAGTTGTAAATAAATATAATATAATGATGGTTAAAAATGTAAATAAAATATATACACATTAAGTAGCTTTGTCCCGTCGAAAAATGTATATTTGAGTAGAAAAATAAAGAAAATAATTAAGAAATCATTTACCCGTGCGTTCACACGGTTCATACACAATGTTATTATAAGAGGTGTGTAGGTTTCCCAAGAAGTTGTAGAGGCAGGTCATAATGAATTTGGTTTTATCAATACGTTAATGAATTGTCTGCAATAAATAAAATTATTAAAATACGCTTTTTAGTAAAAGGTATAATAGGTTTTTTTAGTAAAACTTATAATAGGTAATCATGGTACTACCTCTTAATGATTACTTTGAAAATAAATATACTATCTTAAAATTTAAGAAATTTTATATTATAGGCTTGTTTATATATTTTACCTATAATAAATTAGTTGACATAGTATATTTTTATTTGTAATTGAATTTGGGAAAAAAAATAAAATTTACGTAATTGAAATGAATATTATAATTAAAAAAATTATTTAATATTATATTAAATAATTATTCCTCTTAATTTTTTTACAAATAAGATAGTTATTTTATAATAAAGAGTAAGTTTTTAAAGAATAAGATATTCAATACCAACTCTTTCCCGTTTTATAAAAAAAATTATACAAACAGTTGGCTTTTTCCCGTTTATAAAAATACTTATAATTTATTACCGTTTATAAAAAAAAATGTATCAACAGTAAATTATTTCTTGTTTATAAAAAAATTTGTATAAACAGTTGACATTAGTTATTAAATATTGTATAAAATTAATGTCATTTGTTGATATTGTATAGAGAGTTATTTGAATTCCACCTTTTTAGGATTAATTAATCATAATGATTACTTTTAAATATTGGAATTGTGGAGACAGGTCATAATGAATTTGATTTTATCAATACGTTAATGAATTTGATTTTATCAATACGTTAATGAATGGTCTGCAATAAATAAAATTATTAAAATAGGCTTTTTAGTAAAAGGTATAATAGGTTTTTTTAGTAAAACTTATAATAGGTAATCATGGTACTACTACTACCTCTTAATGATTACTTTGAAAATAAATATACTATCTTAAATCAGACTATTAATCATGACATAAATGTAATGATGGTTTTAGTTTTTGATTTTTTTTAACTTGTCGACATAATTATTTGCCCTGATCATATAAAAAAATGTTTAAGGCAGTAATAACGATGAAGCAAATTTAATTTTTTAAATTAAAATAGTAAATAATAATAGTAGATAATAATAGTATCAAAAGCATAAAAAAAATCAATATTGATTAAAAACAATTAAAGTTAACGAAATAAAATTAAATCAATATATTAAAACTTGAAATTAAATATTTAGAATATCGTAGTAATGATTATATTAGATAAAAAATATTAATCCATTATATTTTAAACATAAATTCAAAAATATTTTAATATTGATTTTCTTATTTTATTTTATAAAATTAAATGACTTTTTCAAGGACGGTGGTTAACATTGGTATTATTAGCCTCTTATTTTATTTCAAGGACGGTGATTTTCTTATTTTATTTTCTAGTTAATATTAATATTAATTTAATTATTATTAGCCTCTTAGTTAGTATTAATATTAATTTAATTAATGTTAGCATTTTAGTTAATTTTGGTATTAATTTAATTTGTATCAGTATTCTAATTAATATTAGTATTATTACTAAATAACTGTGTTTTTTTTCATCATCAGTATCATTATCAGGTGTTTATTATTAGTTATTGGGTTAATTAATATTAAGTGGGATTAAGACTAATGAAGCAGAGTGGGCCAGATTGTGTATGCATTCCGGATCAAGGTAGTGGGCCACGGATCCATTTTTGGGCCAAACGCTTCAGGAGTAGTGGACCGGGTCAAACCGACCCGGATCCTGTTCACTCTCCTTCAACCTTCGAAACCCTAACCCCCACCTCCATCAGCGGCGCCGCCCCACACAAACCCTAATCTGATCAAGATCCAAGCCCAAAGTTGAATCAACTCACAATCATAAAATACAATCAAATCAAATAACTGAAACGAAATCAGAATTTAACAAAATAAAAAAAAATTTATTGAAAGATTCGAATCAATTACAAACAGATTGGAAATCAAATCATGAATCTAATCTAACCTAAACAATTTCTAACCCTAGACTATATAAACTAAGGACCTAAACTAAAGAAGAGGACGGAGGAATTAGAGAGAATTTTCTGGAAAATTTGAGGCGCCGCCGTGAATACGCACAACTTTCGATCTTCATCTTCATACCTGCAAATCACACACACAGAAAGAAATCAGAAGGAGAATGAGGAGCCAACACGATCCAATAATTCAAGAATATAAGGTAACTTCTAAATCGAACTTAGCTTAGGGTTGTTTGGTTGCATGTTGTTGTTTGTTGTCTGGGTTTTCAAAGGGGTAGGGTTCTTATTTGGGGTTAGGGTTCTTACTTTCTGGGTTAGGGTTCATCGTAGGGTTAGGGTTCATGTGGTTTTCTGGGTTCAGTTCAAAGTTGGATGAAGGTAGAAGATGAAGATCTTGAAGATCTTCATCTGGATGCAGCACTTTCTGGGTTGTTGGAGGGTGATTTACGGGGGTTCGCGGTTGGGGGGAGGTTGAAGATGAAGATTATCTTCATCTGGGTTTTAGGATGGTTTACGATGGAGTTTGAGGTGGTGTTACGGTGATTCACGGTGGGTGGAGGTGGTTCGGTGAGTTGAGAGGAAGATGAAGGAATATTGTTTGCAGCAGTGGGGAAGAGAAATTTTTTGGGAGAACCGAATGAGAGAGCGAAGGATTTTTTTACTTTTTGTTTTTTTGTTTTGTTGATTGTCCTTCTATATAATGAAAAGGAAGTGTTGGAAGTGATGAAATGCCAAAATAATTTGTTTTACGCGTGAAACAATATTTGGGGAAAACCAACGGTCCAATTATTAATATAAAAAATCTACAAATTAATTAAGTATTGCTGTATTCCATGCAGATTTGCACAACTATCTACAAAAGCATGACAATAATATTAATTATGGAAAAGAAATTGGACAATTGAAAAGTAATGCAATGATTAAGGAATAAATATTTTTAATTAAATTATTGAAGTATATGCAATTACCGTTGTGTCCCCGATTATCACCCTCAAATTGAAAGATGAGAGGGTTATTGAAAGGATTTCATATGTATTGTACTTTATTATATTAAAAGTAGATAAAGGGAATAGACCCATAATCGCGTTTTACCAATCATGAATAAAGAGGGTTGATGAATAAATCTCAGACAAAATTACACCGCACCAATGTGGAGACACTAAAATGCAAGACCAACTATATAATTAGCAGCACTACCGTATGTTTAACTATGCAAAGTCAGTACTGCTGAAGAAAAATCACAACTCCTTCCTTGAAACTTCTTCGAAACTTCAATGGCTATTATACTCAACAACGCTCAACTCTTGAACATTTTTAAATATCACCAACTAACTCTCTTGCAAAGTTTATACTTCAATGGAGCAACAACCAGAAGTTTTTACTTCTTCCAACGGAATTCATACTTACGATGTTTTCCTCAGTTTCAGAGGAGAAGACACTCGCTACGGTTTCACCGGAAATCTCTACCAAGCTCTAAACCAGAAAGGAATCAAAACTTTCATGGACGACGAAGTCATTAAGAGAGGACAACAAATTTCACCCACCATTTTCAAAGCAATTCAACACTCTAGAATAGCTATAGTTGTTTTCTCTAAAACCTATGCATCCTCGAAATGGTGCCTTCAAGAACTCGTCAAAATCATTGCATGTTATAGAGACAATGGACTAGTGGTGATTCCGGTGTTTTACAAAGTGGATCCATCAGAGGTTCGAAACCATACCGGGAATTATGGACAGCAGTTGGCCATGCATGAGGAGAAAATGAAGGAGGAAGTGCGGAGTTGGAGGTTGGCTTTGCGTGATGCTTCTAATCTGGCAGGATGGACTTTTAGAGATGGGTATGTATGCTCTCTTTTCTTTCATAATTCTATATATATTTTTTTTGTTCAGTAAGCTGCAAGTCATGTGTTTGATGAAATGTTTGGGTGTTTACTTTTGTTGGATATGAGTCAAATATATGTGGAGGGGTGCAGTTACTGTGCATAGATAAAAATCTATGCAGCATGCATAGATTATTATAGACCCTTGGATCATTGGATCAAATTCTAGACATCAATTGTTATTACTCAATACTCAATACTCACCACTCAATACTCAATACTGGATTCAAAACATGATCCAATGACTTATGTAGGCCTATGCATGGTGCATAGATAAAATCCTAATGATCTTAAGTTGGTACATGCATTTGGGAAAAAGAGGGAAAGTAGTGAAACTAGGAAAAATTTTCTGGAGAGTTTTTCTTTGCCTACAAACTGGGAAAATTCTTATTCACTTTGCAACTGTAAAATTTTGTGAATAGAAGTGTATTGTAGAATAGGGATTACTCTCTCTATTTATAGTTTTAGGTTGCTTTCTTCCTAAGCAAAGCCCAAAACTACAAAAGCCCAAAATAACTATTTTGGTCTAAGTTGAAATCCTATGTGAAGCAACCTACTTCGACACTTAGACACACCATTAATCTGTCGAGCAACATGCTGCTTCGATACAAGGGATTACAATCTCAACACAGAGTTGCATCTCCGGCCACAGCAAAGGCATTTTTCAGGTTTTCAGAGGTGTAAGACCAAGAAAGATGAACAATCTTGAAGAGGATCTTGGGTAATCTGGGCCTGTGGCCCAATCTATGTCATAGTAAGCACTGGTGGAGAATGGAGAATTAGGTTGTCCTTGTTGAAGGAGTAATCCATGACTGATTAACCTTTTAAGATATCTAAAAATGTGTTTGACTTATTTCCAATGCGATTCAAGTGGACTTACAATGAATTGGCTGACCTTGTCTACACTGAATGCAGAATGACACTAATTAACCTTTAAGCAACGTGACATGTGATAAGATGATGCAGAATAATCAACACCATAAAATTTCAAGAAACCCCCTAAAAATGTCAGTTTCAAGTTAACAAAGATTCATTCTTTATGTTTAATTAATGAAATAGAAATAATTAATCCATATGAAGGGACACCATTTTTAAGTTTAGATATCTGAAAGGACCAAAACTAAAATATTTTTAGTGGGGGCCAATTTCGTGAACATATAAAAATTGGGGGACAAAACTCCAACTAAGCTTAATTTTCTTCTTCTTGACTTTTTGGCATTTTCTGTTGCTATTAGAAATTACAAGTTGGTTGTGCTAGTTAGTTTTTATATTTGAAGTTTGTTAATTAGCTTTCTGTCATTACAAATTAGCTTCAGTTTTCACATTCCCGCATCTTTATATATTGTACATGAATTGTAAATGATAATTAAGTTGAATCAGTTCAATAGAGAAACTCTTCACAATCTTCCTTTATTTGGAACAAATAAAACTAGACACGATGAATTTAGTTTTGAGTATTCATAACATTTTGTACTTTGACAGATATGAATATGAATATGAGTTTATCAAAAGGATCGTTGACACAGTGCACAACACATCAAAACAAAACCTTTCACATGTTGATGATCATGCAGTTGGACTTGAGATGCGCGTATCTAATATACTATTCCGTTTACAAATGCTTGATGCAACTGTTATCATGATAGGAATATGCGGGGTTGGTGGAATAGGAAAAACTACTTTGGCAAGAGCGGTGTACGACTCAATTGGCCAACAATTTGAGGGTCTTTGCTTCCTCCCTGATGTCAGAGGAAATTCAAGCAAATATGGATTGGCATATCTACAACAGGTAATTCTTTATGATACGGTTGGCGAGAGTATCAAGCTGCGTAATGAGAATGAAGGAATTTCAATCCTGATCAGAAAGTTGCAAAATAAAAGGATTCTTTTGATACTTGATGACATTGACAAATTGGATCAATTGAAGAATTTAGCAGGAACACCTAGTTGGTTTGGTTGTGGAAGTAGGATTATCATAACTACTAGGCGTAAAGATATTCTAGCTGCTCATGGAGTTGGAAATATATATGATGTACCTGTATTTAATTTTCAGGAAGCTCTTGTATTTTTAAGTTCAATTGCATCAAAAAGACCTAATCCTGATGTAGAATGGGACCGCGCAATCAGCTATTCCCGCGGTCTTCCATTGGTCTTAAAGATTATCGGTTCTGATTTATTAGAAAAATCACCGGATGAATGGGAGATTTCATTAGGCAGATATGAAAAAGTCTGCAATGAAGAAACTCAGAGTATACTTGAAGTGAGTTATAATAGTTTGAATGAACTCGAGAAGAGAATTTTCACCGATATTGCATGTTTCTTTGCTGGAGAGCCTTTTTCATATGTCAAAAAAGTACTATCTGCGTGTGGTTTCGTTACAAAATATGGTATTGAGTCTATTGACAGACTTAAGGATAGATCCCTTATATCGATCACTCCCAGTGGAAGTTTGATGGTGCATGATCATATAATAGACATGGCTATGAGTATAGTACAACAAGAATCACCTACGAATCCTTCTAGTTGTCTCATTTTCAACAAATTCAAGGTATGTATAAGTGCTATGTGAAATATTCCCTTTGAACTTAAATTACGAATAATAGTATCCAATGTATTTTCTAATTGTTGGTGTTTTTTGCTTACAGAATATGAAGAGTTTGATTAGTATTGATTTCACTGACTGTATATACATAACAGAAATACCTGATATGTCCGGTATCCCAAACTTGAGGATATTGTATCTTGATAATTGTATAAATGTTACAAAAATTCATGATTCTGTTGGATTTCTTGATAACCTGATGGAGCTGACAGCCACAGGATGCACTAATCTAGAAACAATCCCTAAGGCATTCGAGTTGGCATCTCTTAAAGTTCTCTCTTTCTCCGAGTGTCCGAAACTTGTGAGGTTCCCAGAAATATTGTGCAAGATCGAAAATTTGCAACACATCAACTTGTGGCAAACTGGCATAGAGGAATTACCATTTTCAATTGGAAATGTGACTGGACTTGAAGTTTTAACTCTGATGGATTGTACTAGGCTTGATAAGCTACCTAGTAGCATTTTTACGCTACCAAGACTTCAAGAAATTCAAGCTGACTCGTGTAAAGGGTTCGGCATTTCTATTGAATGTGAAGATTATAATGGACCAGTGAAATTCTCCGTGTCTCCAAACAAGATTCGTCTGTATTTGAGCTCTTGCAATTTAACAAATGAACATCTTTTTATCTGTCTCCGTGGTTTCGCCAACGTTGTACACATGGACCTGTCTTACAGTAATTTCACTGTCCTTCCACCATGCATTAAAGAATGTATCAACTTGAACACTCTTCTGTTAACAAACTGCAATCAACTTCAAGAAATCTCAGTAATTCCACCAAATTTGATGGATATCGATGCAGTGAATTGCACATCATTGACATCTCAGTCACAAAGTGTACTATTAAGCCAAGTAAGGGTTAATTATGTTTTTAGTCTTTGAAAATACATCACAAATTACATCGATGAATTTGCTTATGCTAACTATCAAATTTTGACTATTTTATGAATGATCAGGCATTTCATGAAACTGGAGAAAAAAGTGTAATGCTTCCAGGATCAAGTATACCAGAATGGTTCGATCATCGCAGCAGTGAAAGATCCATTTCCTTTTACGTTCGTGAGAGATTCCCTAGTATTTGTGTGTGTGTTGTTTTCGGAGTGATGGAAAAACTGCCTTATCATTTTCTAGTTAACGTCTGTTTAATCATCAACGGCCATAAAACAATACTATCACAATGTTGTAGTCGGTCAATTGTAAAAGAACATGTGTGGATGTTTGATCTAAGAAATTTAATCGACCGTAGAGAAACATGGTTGGAACGTGGTTGGAATCATGTGGAAATTTCATGCGAAGATTGTCAAGATGAGCATTTGATGGCCGAAGCTGTTCATGGAGTTAGAAGAAAGACAATTGTAAAATGGTATGGAGTTCATGTGTATAGACAAGAAAACAACACAATGGAGAATGTCTTATTCACAAGTGCCAACATAAAACAAGAAAACAATATTAATGATGAAAGATTTAATGGAGACAATTACCCTCTGTCTAAACGGCAGTGTATATGAATGTTCTTCAGAAGAATGATGTTGTATAGAAATGGTAATTTGATTTTCTCCATATTCATATTTACTGTAAGATATTAATAAAGAAGTAAGAATGCATACTTTTTTCAGCTTTTATACAGCACTATTGATGAATGTACCTTACATTTGCATAGGTGTGTCCGCATGCATACAAGTTTGATTTGTTAGCTCAAAGAAGTCAGAGCTTATTGTAATTCTACTCCTCCCAATGTAGCATAAACATAAAAAGGCAACTAGCATAATTTATTTTTGTCTCAACTCTCCGATTCTATTGAAAATTTGAAGTTTAGTGATGTTATAAGTAAAATCGGATTTATTCCATACTGGAATAGAGAATGGATGAAAGGTTGAAGATGACTATTGTGGAAAGACTTCCAATACGGTGGTAGAGGTCTTCGATGCCTTGAAATGGATATCTGCAAGATTAACAATCTAATGCTTAAGTCAGTGTTTGCAAGGGACCACTAGGAATTGAATATCCACCTTTCTGATGTCTCTCCCTTCTCCAAAGGTCACCATAAGTTCAATGAAGCCCTAGGGGCGAGTCAATGATAAGTTGAAGCCTTGCAGATCAGTGTCCATGTTGGGTGAAAATATTTCTTCTTCAAGCCTAACTTGGTGAAAAGTTCGGCGTACATACTATCGCACAAAACATCAAAGTTGGTCATGTTGGACGTTGTCACTACATGAAATAATTCATTGGGGGATGCCCCTTACTTTTTCACTGTCTTTGAACTCTAGGTTGGACCATTCGGGTTTCTTTCCTAATGACGATTTTCCCTTCCTATTTACTGTCAACAATTCTGCAATCTTCCTATTTACGGTTCCCTTGGACAAAATCTTCCTCTTCTTGTCCCTCTAGTTTCCCTCTCTAGTGAAGTTGAATTTTGAAGATGAACCCTCATAGTCTTTTAGCTTCAGCACCCATAAACATAGGATTAGCTTTGATAACACTATCACTCTTCTCCATCCTCAAGAAGCAACCTTCTCTTGCTTCTATCTGTTATGCTCACGCTCTTGTCATCATCAGGCTCTTCAAATTTTGGTTTGTTAACTTTCACTCTCATTCTCATATTCTCTTTTTTTATTTATAGTTTAATATTTTGTTTTCAATTTGTAGCATTAAGTATTTTGTAGTGTGTTCTCTTGTTGGAATGGAGATACTTCTCCCAAATAATTATGATGGTGTCAAGGAAGTTAGAGATATGAGTTACTCTACTATGGATTCTTTTACTATATCCAATGTATCAAGAGGTTCTACAAGGTTAGATTTACTTATTTTCCATATCTAAAACCTTAGAGATTCTAGCTTTACACTTTGGACACATCATATTCAAACTGATCTATATGGTTTTGTAACAGGCTTTGGGTACCTACTTTATAAGGTGAAGTTTTCAGTTATTTTCATATCTCATAACATTATTTACTTTTTGTTAACAGAAGAGAAATGTTGAACTTCAAAATTTAAAGCTTAGACCGGATTGTGAAATTCCATTATGCATTGATCAGAAGTTTCTGCAACTGCACCGCAACGCAGCCCAACCTCTGCATTACCAACTTTTGTGCAGCTGTGTTTTCCGTCTTTGAAAAATTGATCATTAAAAGTTTAATTTTCTGTTTGATTATAAAATCTGAAAACAAAGAATCTTTGCCACCCATTGCAGTCCTATCAGGCTCAAGAGATTAGTCTCTGCAGTTGCGCGCAGATGATACCTGAATTCTACCAAAAAAAAAATCTGAAAACAAAGAATCTTGATCGGTGTTAGGAGTTGCCTGTCTGTCGCTTTTGTTACATTCAAGTCACATTCTGCTGCAGCAATAGCAGCTCAGAGCCAACAGCATTCACATTGCATAATCAACCAATTCAAGCAAAATTACATGATAAATCTCAAAAACACATACATGTTCATCATAAACACAATAATAAGTACATAATGCATTACATTAATTTCCCTAAATTCTAACTAACCATCCTTTTCTCCTATCAATACACATAGCAAGAAACACTTCTCTCCAATTAGGATCCATAAATTTCTCCACAGCTTTCATATAAACGTCGTCGCTAACATCTTCAATCTCATTAAGAACATTCACACACTTAGTAATTGAACAACTGTGATTTACACTCTTTTTTTCAGCTAAAAGAAAATCTGATTTAGCCTTAGATGCTTCAGCATATGCAAACAGTGCATTTATCATTGCCTTTTGCAAAGATTCTTTATCATCATCTAAACTGTTATCATCATATGAATTATCTGGATCTATGTTTGTTGATTCTTGAGTAGATGAATAATGAAATTCTCCATCTGCAACATTTCTGATTTCGAATAACTTAGATTAGATGATATAACAGATTTGATTAATCTATGTATGAAATTAACTATAACAAACAATATAATATGAAATTGAAAATATGAGATAGCGTAAGAATGAATTAGGAGAACCTGTTGTTCGGCATAGTTGATTCTCGATTAGAGATTTTGATCCTTGCAACTCTATACCATTGTATATGAGATTTTGTTATGGGAAGGTATATGCTTAAATGAGTTTGTGCGGAAGCATCTAGTTAGGTTTTTGGGATAATAATTGGGGGGTAGGATTAGCTACATTTAGTATAAGGTTATGTTTGGGAGTTTCCAGGGGAAGGGAGGGGAGGGCTTTGAAAAATAGGAAGAATTTGGTGAAAAGGATAAAAAGATTATGGGTATGGGGGTTTTGGAGGGTTTGAGTTTATTCATAACACCAAAGACCCCATAAAAGTAATAGTTTTCTCTTTCCACATTTAATTACTTAATATTTTTAACCATTGGATTGAAAAGAATTAATGGTCAATATGTGGAGTAAGTTATAATAACTTACTCCTGGAGTAAATATATCTCTCCTCATATATATATATATATATATATATATATATATATATATATATATATAGAGGAGGGATCAAATTACACCCGAAGAGTTACACCACGAGTTACACTCGTTCAAAAACTACATCTCAAATCAATATTTTTTAAATTCAACCGTTGGATTGAAACATAATATCATATAGATCATACCTATAAAGTTTGAGCTTAATCTATAATGATTTACTATATCATCAAGATATCCAGAGATTAACGTTAAAATGAGCTTTCATATAACGTTAATTTTGATGTGATTCAATGACATAGTAAATCATTGTAGATTAAGCTCAAACTTTATAGGTATGATCTATATGATATTATGTTTCAATCCAACGGTTGAATTTAAAAAATATTAATTCGAGATGTAATTATTGAACGAGTGTAACTCGTGGTGTAACTCTTCGGGTGTAATTTGATCCCTCCTCATATATATATATATATATATATATATATATATATATATATATATATATATATATATATATATATATATATGTGTGTGTGTGTGTAATAGGATCAAATGACACCAAAGTGTCAAAGTTTGATTTGACACAAAATCTCAAACTTATTAATGAAAACACATCAATGTGTAACATTTGGTCAACGTGTAACCATATACACACATCAATGTGTAACATTTGGTTAACAATTTAATTATTGTACAAGACAATTTTCGGAAATTAATAATGAAAATTTATTACAAAATTTTATATTCTATCACACCTCCGCAATCGAAGCAAGAGGTTCGCGGACGCTTGGACTAGTCCGAAAATCACCAAAGAGAATGCAAGGAAGCCATTTAGTCAAGATGTCAACAATCTGATGTCGGTAGGGAACATGAAGAACATGTGCCTGACCACCAGCTACTTTTTCCGAACAAAATGAATGTCCATCTCAATATGCTTGGTACGTTTATGTTGCACAAGATTAACATTGTCACAATACAACCAAAGTGGCTTGAGGAATAGGAAAATGAAGCTTCAAAAGAAGATTATGAATCCAACATGACTCAAATACAACATTAACAACACCTATATATTCGACTTTAGCACTAGAACGAGAGAGGTTGGGTTGTTGTTTGGAAGACCAAGAGATAAAGTTGCCTCTAGAAAAACACTATAGCCAGATGTGTAGCGTCTACCGTTTGGGATGGTGTTTACGGTGATTTTCGGTAAACAACCGCTAGTCTTCCAAACTATAATAAATATGATTTGGTTACTCGCGGGATCGACTAGATTGATCCTAGGACATAGTCAAACAAAAGGTTTATTGATGTGATTTGGTTCATACCTGTTTGTTTTGATTTCAAGAAACTTATGTTCAAATGGTTAATCGTTCGATACAACGCTAATTGCATAAGTTAGTGTAATTTCGAAACATCAATCGTAATAAGAGAAAACATGTAAATTGCGAAATTGTAAATTGCAAGAAAATTAAAGTACATGGAAATTAAATGACTTTGAAAGTAAAGGCATAAACAGGGAAAGAGAAGTAAAGAAATTAAAAGACATTTGATAAAAGTTGTAGCAACCTGCCCTAAAAATAAAGACTTAGAGTCGCCACCTATTCTGAAGGGCGAATAGGAAACCCTACGCAGTTATGAGATTCAGGGTAAGTTATTATAATCAGGTCGAGGGAAAGTGTTAGGCACCCTCAACCCTTTCCTATTGGCTTTGAATCTAAGGGAAAGGTTTATGGCTAAAATATTGAGGTTTAATAGCTAAGAAAGTGAATAGGAGAAAAATTGAGATTTTAAGGGGGGAGACTCGCCTTGTTACCAAGTGCCTACGTATCTCCTTATGGAGAATCAGAGTCAACGTAGTTCGGGCACAGGGTTGTACGCCTTAGAATTGATTATGAAAGTGTTTGAAGGCTTTTGGAATGGCCTGTCGTAGTTTTAGAAGTTGTGATTTGAAAATCGCAATTGAAGGGATGAAAATCCGTAGTATCGTGGTTTAGTGTTTTTTAGAGGTTTTGGGCGTACAACCCTGATTTGATATGACACCGTTAGATGCGATGACCAATAGATTTGGTCAGTATAGCTAACGGATTATGGGGCATTGCTGGTTACTCAGATCGATAGCTTGATCGTCGCGAACAACAAATTAGACGTGTTTTAGATTTGTATTTTTATCTCTCATCTAATGCGACCAATAGCTTTAGTCGGGTCGAGGAGAGAATTCATGTTGATGTTTTTGTTATTTTTATCTCTCGTCTAATGCGACTAATAGCTTTAGTCGGGTCGAGGAGAGAATTAATTGAAGGTTAATGCTTCACCAAATGGGCAATGGGATTGGGCAAACCCTAACGTATTGGTATTTTTATAGAGTCTTTGTGATTTACCAATTAATATTGATTAAATTAAGTACATCAAATAATCGAGTAATCGAAAATAATCGGGAAAATAGTATGATCCTAAAGCCTAATCCTAATTGATAAATTATATTTTAATCTTAATTAAAATAAATTAATTCAATTAAACACTATTATTTAATATTTAATATAAATATCAAAATAAATAAATAAGTAGTGTATAGGACCTGGCACCAATCCTGTGCTGCTGCTCTTGGAGAGTTCATGGTGGAGCCTCAGCCTTGTGTGCGTCAGATCTGGCTTAGTGATCATCCAAGGGTCGAGTATTGAAGGTGTATGGTGTATCTCCTGGAGGCACGCGCATGGAATCAAGAAGCTTGTTAATTCATAAAATTAAACGCTGGAGCTGGGATTCGAACCAGCGTGTCTTTGGTCACCAGCTACTTGCCTTTGCCAACGCGCCAAGCTTCACTTGCTGATATTGAATTGAATCATACGCTACATAACACTTCAAAATCGCGTAACAGAATTTAAATAAAACAAACAGCGCCTTGTCGCTGTTCTTCTTCTTCGTGAGTTTTTTAGAAAAAAACACAGACTTGTACCTACAGTTTTGAAGCATAGCCATAGCCCTGCAATTGCCAAACTCACAATACACATTAAATAAATCGCAAACGAAATCACGTTTAAATCATAAATCAATTTCTAAACGTGGTAGAGCCCTTGATTTGAGCTAATTCAGTCTCTAATTATGCAGCCCCAATTTGAAAACTTAGAACCCTAGTAATGGTGATTCTTGAAACCTGCATCTAAAACACAATTAAATTATCCAGATCGAATCACACCATCAATACAAACACAAATATATAATTAATTCATATGCAGAAGGCATGTAAGCATGGAATCGGGTTCAAGCAATTTTTGCTCTTTGCTTCAGCTTCTCTTTTCTTTTCTTTTTTTTTACGGTTTCTTTTGGAGGCAGCCTCCCTCCCCCTTTTTTCTTCTGAATTCGTCCTATATATGTACATGGATTAGGTCAAGAAACTCTAATCAAATCAAGATTTCATGGATCCAAACTTGCAAACTTGCCATTCTTGATTCTTCTCAAACTTCTTTTCACGTTTTTTTGTTAATACAGCCCTTTTTTTTTTAATTTCATATTTATATTTTTTAAAATGAGTAAAAGAAATAATTATAAGATATAAAGAACAAATACTAATAATAACAATAATTCTATTAAAATTCTAACCTAAATAATAATATACTAATTCTAGATAACATTAATAATAATATCACCTAACATTAATATTAATAATAAAATTAATAATATTAAATACTAATAGTTAGAAGTAATAAAAATTACTAATAATAATCCAAAAAAATGCAAATGTTAGTAAAAGAAAAAAAAATAATATTAACAAATGATGAAACCCTTGAAACACCTGTTAATCGCACCCCATTTATTTCTCAGGATATTTTATAAGAGGGCGGGTTTGACAATAGGAATGTCAAACCCCATGACTCTTAATTTTGACCCTTGATGAATTAAAAGATATAGATCTGATTGGGCACATTTTGGGGTATGACAGCTGCCCCTGTTCAATCTTCTTAAACCTGAAGAGTCGGATAGGCACGTCTGCCTATCGTAATCTAAAGGTAGAAGATGATTGAACACTGAAATGCCCTGAAATTTGCCTTTGTTGGGAAGGAATTCCATGGGAGATGGGCTTACAGATGCCACCCAAGGTAAATACCCCTCTCTTTCGAATGTGAAGCAGATGTTTTCGAAAGGAATCACTGTGTTTCGATTGTAGCACGGCCTAAAAAAGGCAACCTGAATTTTATGCAATGTTATGATGCATGCGATGTATGATGCACTAAGCTTCTCAAAATAAATGAGAGCGATGTATGTATATGCATTATGTATGAATGAGGTATGTTAGTTGAATGATGCATGATTGTAGTTGAAGCATGTTAGTAGTTTTGAAAAAGAGAATAAAAACCTTTGTTTGATGTTGATGATATTTTGGAGAAGATCATTGCCGAGGGACTAACGTGATAAACCCAATTGAGAAACCTTTTGAAAATATTGTTGTGAAACCCTTTGTGAAACCCTGTTTGCCTGGAAAAGCTCCTAGAAAGGATGAAATACGTCTTAAAGAAGACTGCCTGGAAAGGCTCCTGAAAAAGATGGAATATGTCTTAAAGAAGACTGCCTGGAAAGGTTCCTGAAAAGGATGGAATATGTCTTAAAGAAGACTGCCTGGAAAGGTTCCTGAAAAGGACTGATAGTATTCATTTGATTGTAGAATGACCACTATATGGTTGAAATGCATTGATAACTCCGTGTAGAAAAATCCTGATATGGGAAAATAAATCCCTGCACCAATAGGATCATTTGCGAGGGTTATCGCAAACTCACCTGCACCATTAGGATTATTTGCTAGGGTTATAGCAAACTCACCTGCACCATTTAGGATAATTTGCTATGTTTATAGCAACTTCACCTGCACCATTTAGGATAATTTGCTATGCTTATAGCAAACTCACCTGCACCATTAGGATAATTTGCTATACTTATAGCAAACTCACCTGCACCATTTAGGATAATTTGTTATGCTTATAGCAAACTCACCTGCACCATTTAGGATAATTTGCTATGTTTATAGCAACTTCACCTGCACCATTTAGGATAATTTGCTATGCTTATAGCGACTTCACCTGCACCATTTAGGATAATTTGCTATGCCTATAGCAAACTCACCTGCACCATTAGGATCATTTGCAAGGGTTATCGCGAACTCACCTGCACCAATAGGATTATTGGGTTTTGATGTAATTTTCCAGGATGAGAACTGGACTTTGAAATGATTTGGATTGCTAATGAAAATTGGACCTCTATGATATGTAGTATGTGAATGCCCCAGATGATATGCATATGCTAATGCGTATGTATGTATGTTGATGTTGATGTCAACCCCAAGATTTTATCTCCTTATTGAACTGGTTTAAACCATATTTACACCTACACCACGACTATGCTTATGCCGGCTTTGTAATGTTTATGTATGCGGGTAATGCTTATGCTCATGCGTATGTTTAGATTGTTTATGGGTGAATGAACAACAAGGTTGCTATCATCGGTAAGGTTACCGGGATACATCAATCAGGTGATCGGGTGAATATCTCCGTGAGGTTGCTATCATCAATAAGGTTACTGGCATCGGTAAGGTTACTGGAAAGCATCAACCAGGCGATTGGGAAGAATATCTCAGTAAGGTTACTGGCATCGGTAAGGTTACCGGAAAGCATCAATCAGGCAATTGGGAAGAATATCTCAGTAAGGTTACTGGCATCGGTAGAGTTACCGGAAACATCAATCAGGTGATTGGAAATAATATCTCAGTAAGATTACTGGCATCGGTAAGGTTACCGGAAGCATCAATCAGGTGATTGGAAATACACCCACAGTAGGGTTACTGTCATCGGTAAGGTTACCGGGAAGCAGGTGGATAGTATAGCTTAGCACCAGAGTTTTGAATCGGATGTCTTGATGTATGGGATAATGCTTATGCTCATGTATATGTTGATTGATGAGTGGAACGAAGCAATGTCTTCTATAAGACTACCTGAAAAGGTTTCTGGAATGGATATGAAGATTTGTCTTAAAAAGACTACCTGAAAAGGCTCTTAGAAAGGATAATGAATTGTCTTAAAGAAGACTGCCTAAAAAGGTATGGTGTAATGTATCAACCGATGTATGTAATGCATGGTTTACATGTAATTGCCTGATGCTCCAATGCCAGGTTGTTGATAACCAGAAGCTATATAGTTCGCTGGAGTTTCCGGTTTGTTGGATGCTAGCGCGACTTCCCAATCCCTGCTTTTTTTTTAAATCTTGAAGATCGTAGTTAGGAGAAAGATTTATTCGGATGTTGTAAAGTGTGAGAACGCCTTTTGCTTATGTTGTGCACCTTACCCCAGTCTGGCTTTTTTTGAAATACTCCACTCCTTTAAACTTTTGAGGTTCTCCATGTCTTTCACCTTTTGAGGTTTTCCACACCTTATGGGTTTGATATCCCATGCCCCAATGTTTAGTGGAAAAAAAGGTGCCTATGATCTCCAAGCTATGAAGGAAGTGCCCTGAGAAATAACCTTGTCATATGCTTTGACGTTTAGATTGAAGGGTATGCCCTTGATCTCCAGGATATGGAGGGCTATCCATAGTGTTCTATCCTTTGAATTTGAATTCTACCCATGTTTGACATGCCCCTGTTTGTTATTGCTTCGAGATGTGCCCCCAAGTCGATTGAACCTTAGGATGAATGCCCCTAGTGAATAGGATCGTTGATTGCATGCTCCTGCGATCTTTGAAATTTTGCCCCTGTTTAGGAGAACCCCCTAGATGTGGTTCCCCCATTCCAGAGTCTTTATTAGGAATGATCGCTTTTGATTAACCAATTTCGAGATTTCCTCGATGCTAAGTGTATACTCGTGGATGGCGATGTACCTTTTGAGAAGTAACTCCAATGCAATGTGTACGCAAGTTTTAGCATCGAAGTCCGTTATGAATTAGGACTAGATGATTAGAAATGGATGCTTGAAGAAGCGCAATAGTTAGAAATAGTTTTAACAAACTTTAGGAGTCAGTATAACAAAATCCTGCTTGATATGCTTTCATAGTTAACCTTGCCTCAATTAGGACTTTTGAATGTTGTAACTTGGCCTTGGTTCAGGTTTTAAGAAACAACAGATATAAGGCTCGAAATTTATTTAGCCCACCCCTTTCTTCTTGATGTTCTCCAAATCCTAAAAATTCGCCTACTCCAATGGATGTTCTTTGTTCGTAAGAGAATCGTTTTAGTTTCGATGTTAAGCAGAAGCCTTAGTAGAGATCCAAGCATTAATGAAAATGTTGTGAAGATCCAAGCATTGACGTGAAGCTTTGATGATTTAGCAGTCACAAGATTATCCTTCGTATTTCGCCTTTGTTTTTATCCCTTATTTTTGCATGAACTAACTCTTTTGAGTTTGATCCATCAGGATGCCCTAAAATTTGCCTAAGTCATTTTTGCTTTCTTTTATGAAATTTTCTGTTTTGACTTAGCGGGCGTTTTTTCTCCTTTTTCTTTTGAATACTCCTTTTGAGATTCGATCCTTGGATATTGAATGTTGTGACTGCCGTGCTAATTTTGATTTGTAAGCTTCGACTTCGATACGTCCTCAATCTTGAATGATGTATTGAGGAAGAAATATGTTGTAAATGTTACCTCCATTGCTTCCTCAATCTTAGATAAATGCGAGGAAGAAGATATGTTTGAACCTTTGCTTGGTCTTTACGCTTGAAGTGACTGATTCTCTCAACAACCAAAATACACCATTGAATTAATTGAAATCTACCCTGCCCCTGGTTAAAATCAAGGTTTTTTTTTTAAATGTATAAACAAACTCCAACTCCTGGCTCGAGGGGGGTAACGAGGGATTAACATCCTTATATCTCCACTGTTTAGGAACTGAAGCAATGCCTGTACATCCTCGGCTCGGTCTTACCTTGAAAGCATATGTTTAGCTGGACTTAGTTATTTGTATTCGTCATTCTCCCTCAAGTTTGTTAATACTCTTAGATTTGAAATTGAAAATAGAAGCGTGCGAGTGGAAAGTCATAGTGGTGAGCGAATGAAGCGAATGAATTGATTCCAAAACCTGCATGGTCGTCCCATTAGAATTGCTAAATCCGAAGGTACAACTTCTGTCCTGAGTAACACTTAGCGGTCGTAAGGGTTGAAATTGTGAGCATGGTAAACACCTATTGATCCTAGGGATAATCTCCTTTGTAGATCCACCGACCTTGTTTCACTCCTTAGTTCTTTAGACTTGTAGAAGTGAGGGCAACCTCGATTTTTCCTTGGGCACGTCAAACCTGTCGAGAATAAATTGTTAGCGGTGGGTTTTCATCGTATTGGAACTTCATGAGTTTCCTTTGACTGAACCTCTTTTGCTTTCCCTAAGGATAGTATCCCACCATTGCAACCTTCAAAGTTTGTATATTGATAGAGAGAACGCCTATGACCCTTTTGCCCCTTGGCGTGGAGTTAACACATATCGCATTTCTCCATCGTATTTATGCATCTTTGTTCAGGATTTTGCCCCAGTTGGACTAATCCTTGCCTTCAGGTTATCGTAGGGCATCCTTGTAAGTTTGATATGTTCTAAGATGAACCCCTTTATGACTAGATACATCTTGAGTGTATCTATGAGGGAACTCTTTGTTGAACTAATCCTTGCTCGATGACAACCTTTATTGTATTTATAATCCTGTTATGACAAGGCATGGACATGCAGCTGGCATGGCGAAAGGCATCCTTTTTTTCCTTAGTAAGACTAAGATCCTTCTCAATAATTTATCCTCCTTTCTCCATAGTCTACGATCCTTTGATTTTCTTCGAGAATTTTGGGAAACCGGCTAGCGCTGTAAGTGTGGATGCGGGTGAAGATAGAAATGCAAATGTAGATGCAAATGTATGACTACATGAAAATGCGAATGCATGGGTATGCGTGACTCCTTGTATTGTAACTCCGTGTATGCAATGCAGACGTGTAACATATGATCCTAGGGATGGCCTTAGAGGCGACATTAGACCCTCGTGGAGTCTTTGCAGGATAAATGTTATGACACGCTAAGGGAAATCCCTTAGATTCGAGAGTATGCAGAAGGTGGCGGCTGGTGACCGTTCAAGACAGTCGCCAAGTCTCATGGCCATCGAGAGGCCAATCAACGTGTACCAATGAAGTTGTCCTTGGGGGGAAGGTTCTATGTGTGGAACACAACTTATCTAAGGACGATATCGGATGAAGTGAAATCCCTACAGGCTAGGGATGAAAGATGTATAGATGGGGATCCAAACCCTACACGTTAGAGGGTGCGCGGAAACAAGCATGGAGTGACCGTTCAGGACAGTCACTAGATCTTATAGCCATCGAGAGGCCAATCGAACGCATGCTAATGAAGTTGTCCTTCGGGGAAGGACGCATCGTTGTGAAAACACATGGATGTAAAAGAAAATCCCTATAGGCTAGGGAGTACGTAGGAGTAAGCATGGGGTGACCGTTCGAGACAGTCACTAAGTCGCATGGCCATCGAGAGGCCAATTGACGTATGCTAACAAAGATGTCCTTCGTACGAAGGATTTGATTTTAAAAATAGAATCCCTACTGGATAGGGAACGCGTAGAGGTGAGCGCTGGGTGACCGTTCAAGACAATCACTGGATCGCATGGCCATCGAGAGGCCAATCGACGTGCATTAATAAAGATGCCCTTCGTGGGAAGGACGAGATTCTAGAAATGGAATCCCTACAGGCTAGGGAATGCGTAGGCATACCTGCAAAAATTTAAAATGCAAGGCATTCGCAATATATAAATTGCACATATATAATAAGCCCGTAAGCACGTAAGCCCTAGGTTCATAGGTTCGACGTAACGGCTTAGGGTGTCTATCCTTCCCATTGGTATGTTCTAGAAGGTCTCATGGGGTCGTTCGTAGCCGCCGAGACTTTCTGTCTCTTTGGATTTTAAAACAACTCATTTTATCCATGAGGTTCGAGTTTTAGGGGTAGGTTCCCAGAGAGATCAGCCAAATACCAAGTCCAGCCCTCAACAAGGTCAAGCCTCGTATCAGACCTTTCCGGATATTCAACCCACTCTGAGTGGAATTATAATAAGACTCGTAGGCGATGTAGTTCCCCTCTGGTCATTATTATAATTCTCACGCTTAGGTTTTAACAACAATTTATATCCCACAAATTTACAGTAAAACAAGTAATCATTTAAATAAACATTTATTTAAATTACTATAAATATTTACTGAAAATAAAAACCGTAAATAAATAAATAAATAAAATTAAATTTAAATATTTATAAGAACCTGATCCCCAAATCCTGCCATTTGTAGCTCCAAAATTGCAGTACAGCAACAAATATTAAAGTAAACGAATATTCATTTAAATTGCTATAATTACTGTAAATGGAAGTCGTAAATAAATAAATAAATATAATTTAAATGTTTATATTAAAACCATAAACCCTAAAATGGCGAATTCGCCAAACCCTAAAAATTTCGCCAAACCCTAATTGATTCGCCAAAACCTAAACTCTGCCAAAACCTATAGGAGCATAATAATTCACCATTTTTAGTTATCCCCAGCAGAGTCGCCAGCTGTAGCAACCTGCCCTAAAAATAAAGACTTAGAGTCGCCACCTATTCTGAAGGGCGAATAGGAAACCCTACGCAGTTATGAGATTCAGGGTAAGTTATTATAATCAGGTCGAGGGAAGGTGTTAGGCACCCTCAACCCTTTCCTATTGGCTTTGAATCTAAGGGAAAGGTTTATGGCTAAAATATTGAGGTTTAATAGCTAAGAAAGTGAATAGGGGAAAATTGAAATTTTAAGGGGGGAGACTCGCCTTGTTACCAAGTGCCTACGTATCTCCTTATGGAGAATCAGAGTCAACGTAGTTCGGGCACAGGGTTGTACGCCTTAGAATTGATTATGAAAGTGTTTGAAGGCTTTTGGAATGGCCTGTCGTAGTTTTAGAAGTTGTGATTTGAAAATCGCAATTGAAGGGATGAAAATCCGTAGTATCGTGGTTTAGTGTTTTTTAGAGGTTTTGGGCGTACAACCCTGATTTGATATGACACCGTTAGATGCGATGACCAATAGATTTGGTCAGTATAGCTAACGGATTATGGGGCATTGCTGGTTACTCAGATCGATAGCTTGATCGTCGCGGACATCAAATTAGACGTGTTTTAGATTTGTATTTTTATCTCTCATCTAATGCGACCAATAGCTTTAGTCGGGTCGAGGAGAGAATTCATGTTGATGTTTTTGTTATTTTTATCTCTCGTCTAATGCGACTAATAACTTTAGTCGGGTCGAGGAGAGAATTAATTGAAGGTTAATGCTTCACCAAATGGGCAATGGGATTGGGCAAACCCTAACGTATTGGTATTTTTACAGAGTCTTTGTGATTTACCAATTAATATTGATTAAATTAATTACATCAAATAATCGAGTAATCGAAAATAATCGGGAAAATAGTATGATCCTAAAGCCTAATCCTAATTGATAAATTATATTTTAATCTTAATTAAAATAAATTAATTCAATTAAACACTATTATTTAATATTTAATATAAATATCAAAATAAATAAATAAGTAGTGTATAGGACCTGGCACCAATCCTGTGCTGCTGCTCTTGGAGAATTCATGGTGGAGCCTCAGCCTTGTGTGCGTCAGATCTGGCTTAGTGATCATCCAAGGGTCGAGTATTGAAGGTGTATGGTGTATCTCCTGGAGGCACGCGCATGGAATCAAGAAGCTTGTTAATTCATAAAATTAAACGCTGGAGCTGGGATTCGAACCAGCGTGTCTTTGGTCACCAGCCACTTGCCTTTGCCAACGCGCCAAGCTTCACTTGCTGATATTGAATTGAATCATACGCTACATAACACTTCAAAATCGCGTAACAGAATTTAAATAAAACAAACAGCGCCTTGTCGCTGTTCTTCTTCTTCGTGAGTTTTTTAGAAAAAAACACAGACTTGTACCTACAGTTTTGAAGCATAGCCATAGCCCTGCAATTGTCAAACTCACAATACACATTAAATAAATCGCAAACGAAATCACGTTTAAATCATAAATCAATTTCTAAACGTGGTAGAGCCCTTGATTTGAGCTAATTCAGTCTCTAATTATGCAGCCCCAATTTGAAAACTTAGAACCCTAGTAATGGTGATTCTTGAAACCTGCATCTAAAACACAATTAAATTATCCAGATCGAATCACACCATCAATACAAACACAAATATATAATTAATTCATATGCAGAAGGCATGTAAGCATGGAATCGGGTTCAAGCAATTTTTGCTCTTTGCTTCAGCTTCTCTTTTCTTTTCTTTTTTTTTACGGTTTCTTTTGGAGGCAGCCTCCCTCCCCCTTTTTTCTTCTGAATTCGTCCTATATATGTACATGGATTAGGTCAAGAAACTCTAATCAAATCAAGATTTCATGGATCCAAACTTGCAAACTTGCCATTCTTGATTCTTCTCAAACTTCTTTTCACGTTTTTTTTGTTAATACAGCCCTTTTTTTTTAATTTCATATTTATATTTTTTTAAATGAGTAAAAGAAATAATTATAAGATATAAAGAACAAATACTAATAATAACAATAATTCTATTAAAATTCTAACCTAAATAATAATATACTAATTCTAACCTAAATAATAATATACTAATTCTAGAGAAACAAAAGGCCTCTTTCTGGCAAGAATTAGGGATTTATGATCTCATTCAGTTGTCTAAGACTGGTTTAGAGTATAACCAAACCATGTTAGTAGCGTCAATCCATTTCTGGGACGCTTCTCATAATACCTTTCATCTCCCATGCGGAATGATTACTCCAACCCTTTTCGATGTAGCTGCCATCACAGGGCTTCGACCGACTGGTGAAACTTTTGACCCTAATGTCTCGGATGTTGATACCATCAACTTCAATGAAGCCACAGTTACTTATACTGCTTTCATCCAGCAATACCATGATCAGACAAATGCTGAGGTCTCTGACGTAGAACATATTGCTTTTTTGGCACTATGGCTTTCGAGATGTGTTTTCTGCTCTCGATCCATACAAGTAGCAAAAAGATATCTATGCATGGCTAATCAATTACACGATGGAAAGAAACTGAACCTGAGCGAATTGATTCTAGGATTTCTTTACGAAAACCTTAGTGAAGCCGTAGACCTTGTAAAGACTTACACAACAGGATCTCTTCTTTTCGCTGGTCCCTTCTGGTTATTACAACTATGGCTTAATGCCACTTTCGAGGCTCATCTTCCGTTCCGGGGCATCGTTAACGAAGAAATTCCAGAAATCAAAGATCGAACTATCGAAGGGACTCGATTAGCCTTGCTGACCCCAAAAGAAGAGACTGGGAAACTTCGTGAACATTTTTTAGCATATATCATGATGTTTGCTAAACGTTACCAGTTCAGTTCTTCAATGGCCCCATTCGTACGAAGAGCTGTGGGTCCTGAATGGTTTACTCGAGAGTTTCCTGTAACATCTCCGGAACATCAAGCTGAGTCTCTGGCTATTTGGGAAGCTTTCCTTATCCCAAGGTTATTCTATTATCGCCTTCGACCTTCCAAAGGTCAATACATCCTCGTTTGCTATCAGCCAAATCTTGTGTCCAGACAGTTTGGCTTGGTCCAAGTGAAACCCAAGTGCTTGTATGACAAAAGGAACCACATGTGCTTCCGCACTTTATACCTAACCGAAGAGGAATGTGAAGCGAAAATAGCCAAATATACTGATATTTTCAAACTTGCACCTGTCTCTTTTGTACCTGCTTTCTATACCACACCAGATTTTCAACAATGGTGGTCAGATTATTATACCACACACATCTATGATGTCGAAGGCCTTACCCGAGAACTAACTGAAGCTTTTGCTGCTGTGCAGGATAAATTCCGCAAAGGTACTTCAACTCATATTAAAGAAATCCAAGCCTTTCAAAAGTTCTTTGAAACTATTTACAGGCCTGATGACCTTAGTCGGACCGTTCGCGAAGCTGCTATTACTTTACGTGAAAAGTTTTCTGCAAAACTGGGTAAGTTAAAATTGCCCCCGTCTGTTCGACCAGAACTACGTTATGAAGTGGTATTTAAACTTAATCCTCCAAAATTCCCTCCACTACCAAGTGCTGATTTTGGTGTGGCTTTAAGTCCTCCTTTCCCAGACTGGTTCGTGTGTGGGAATGCTCTCAAAATTCTTCAAGAGAGTACCAAAAAACGCGCTGAACGAGTGGTCCCGACTAAGCATACCCTGGATACTTTCAAAGGGCATCTTCATATAGATCTTAAACACGTTCGTGTCTTGACTCCAATACCCGAAGGTTTGGGTCTAGTTAATTTTAGATTGACTTTTCTATCCCTCACTAAGATAATAATTTCCATCTTTGTTACAGCTGTTGCTCACAGGAGAAAGGCTAAAACTATTCCTGTGCAGAAAGATTCTGAGGCCTCGATGAGCAAGAAACCAAGTGAAAGTGACTCTGTCACAACTGACGCAAAACCCACGGTACACACGTCCTTCAAATTCCAATTTTGCACATCTTACGGATAACGCTCATTTCCCCTTCTAATGTATTTTGTTCCCTTCAGAGTTCGAAGCCTCCGACATCTTCGAAGCGAAAGACTCTTCCAACTGCTACTCCAGATGCTGCTTCAGATGGGGACGACAAATCTCCCCCTCGTACCAGACAAGGGACGAAGAAGAAACAAAAGGTTACCACTCCTGTGGGCAAAGGGAAAAAACCTGGATCTTTGAAGATTACCTCTTCGAGTGATAAAGCGCCTTCTGAAGAATCACCTTTGAAAGCCACTAGTAACGCTCTAGTGATGGAAAGCCATAATTCAAGTCCAGCCACTAATGCAGCTAAGGTATCTGGGCCTTTACAACATAATCATTTCTATGAATTTTACCTTGAATGATTAAGTTAATGTCACCTTATGATTTCAGGACGATATAGGAACCGCTACTTCTGACTTCAACTCTTTCAATGCTGCAACTGACCTTGGTAATCCCCAAGGTGAGCCAAGAAGTCTCTTGCTTAAATCAAATAATTCTCCTGCAACTCTCGCACTATAATTACCCATATTTTCTCATTTTGCAGGTGGCTCTCAGCACATCTCTCATGTACTTTCACCAGTCCTTGAAGATGTCACTCCTCTTGCCACTATCAATACTGCATCTCCTATTGAAGTAAGCCATTCGACTGATGATTCTCCTCCTATTCGCAAAGACACATGTATGGGTGAGGAGGGTCAATTCCTAGGCGAAGATAATGCAGCGGTACCATTGATTAGGAGTGAGGACACCGTATCTGATCAAGGTGTCGAAGAGGAAACCTCCAAGTTAGTCGAAACAGACCCCTGTGGAAACTCAAATTTCAACACTGTCGATATTCCTGAAACTACTCCACCCACACCTACTCCTTCAGAATTGGAGCAACTTAAACAAACTGATCCTCTCAGCTTTCTCAAAACCATGATGACCATGGATAGCGCTTCAATTCTCACGTCTGAAGCTTCTCCCACTGTTCAGACCAAATCTGGAGACAAAGAGGATATCTCCAGCCTCCTTCATCAAATAAGGGAAAAATTCTTCGAAACGAACCTCGTCGAATTCTTAAGCAAGGATTCCATGAAATGTCATGACTTGAAGCAACTTTTGAAAAAAGTGGATTTACTCCTGGTTCCGAAAGAGGTTTCAGATGTGATTGTACTCCTGGGCTCATTACTCGACCAGCTTCAGGCTAACATTCTTCGACAGAACAAGGTTAATGAACAGCTTGCTGCAAAAATGGCCTCTCATAGTTCGTCATGGAAAGCTGCCACTGAGGCAACCAACAAGGGTGACGCTCTTAGGATGGAGCGCCTGAAGAAACAAGAAGAATATGATGAGTGTGAGAAAAATATAAAATCTTGGAAGCAAGAGATTAAGAAACTTGAAGAGAAGATACAAGAAGCCGAGTCTCGCCAAGCAACTATTCAACAATCCAATGATCTGAAGATAGCTGAAGTAGCACGACTGGGTATCCAACACTTCGAAGCTGCGCAGAAATTGGTGCCAGAGATCGAAGAGTTACAGAGGCAACAAGCATTACTCGAGCTTAGTATGTCTTCGTGGGAGGCTCAATATTCAAAGATCAAAGATAGCCTTCCCAAGGATTTTAATTAATTGTCTTCGAGCTTTGTATTTTTTCTTTGTAGCACCGATCCTTTGTTTTGTAATCGTTCCTTTTCAGAATATATGCAAACTTGTCTTTCTATGTATTCACATTTTACTCTGAAATGATCAATGGTAAATGTTTGGCCATACTTCACAATATTGCCGATATCTTCTTTTCTTTTTACGCCACAGTAATCTTAATAAATGCCTCACGTGGCTCGATTACCCTTCGCAACCCTAGACTTGACGTTTCTCCTTCCCTTAGCCGTAATCATCATTACTTGCTGACGTCATTTCTTCTTAAACGTCTCTTTAAGACGTGCGTGCATCAGTTTTATGATTACATTCCAACTTCCAAGGGCGGGAAACGGCGGTGATCATAACTTCCCTCTGAAACACCAAATGCAGTCTAATCAATCATTTAAAACCAAAAACGTTTCCTTATCGTTCCTCTTGTCTATATAAAGGGTTAGTGTCCCTTTCTTCTCTTCACACTCTTTTTACCCCTTCGTTTCAGAACTCTCTTCTTCCTTCTCGCGCTCTTTTCAACTTCAAACTCTTTCAACTCTTAGCATGGCACTCAACAACAACCTGACCTATGCTAACATTGTAACTTTCATCAAAAAAGAGTTCAAACCTTGCCCAGAAGAATTCATCAGGCATCACATCAGCCTTCGTGCCCTTTTCCAGAACCAGGAGATGGGTTTTTACCTATCAATTCTAGAAGGAAACGTTTATCCTAAGATGCTTGCTGATTTCTGGATGTTTGCGTACCTACGCATTGATCCTGAAGGAAGAACTACTATAGTTTCTAACATTCGAGGGGCTGATATATCTATCACGCCTTCCACCATCTCTGATTTTTTGCGCTGCAGTAACACTGGGGCAACATTTGATGATAACAGTTTCACCATGACCACTTCTGTTCTGTTGGCGAGTCTCATGGAGAATGATCCTTACACCGCCAAACTCATTAGGATTTGGCATCAACTTCTAGTGGGTAACTTCTATCCACGAAGCTGTGATGAAAACCAGATTATGGTGGAGGATTTGGAGTTCATCTCCTGTGCTTTGCGAGGGGAGAAGATCAACTTTCCGTTGTTGATCTTCAGACGGCTTGTGGAAACTGTTGCTTTAACTTCCTCTCGCGAGGGTTCAGTCAGCTGCCTTCCTTTTGGGAGGTTTTTATCTTACTTGTTCCTCAGGAAAGGTGTGGTGCGAAGGATGCGGGACTCGGGTCGTATGAACATGTTCGAAGCAGAGGGTCTTCATCCGCTATCTTTGGAAGATTTAGACCAGAGGGTGAACTAAAGGATAGTTCCTTTTTAAGTTCTTTTCTTTTCGCTGCTCCACTTTTGCAGTCTTTGATGTCCTATATGGACCAAAATCGCTTGTACTCTTCGCTTTTCAATTAATGAAGATCTTTTGCCGTGTTTTTATTTATAAATGCTTCCTAGTCACAGAGCCATTTTGGCGCAAATTTGACCATTTTGGCTTACGTAGTGTTATTTAAATATCTACGTTTTGGCAATCTTTACTTCGTGCATGCTTGGTTTGTATCTCTTTAGATACTTCCCATTTACCCTTAAGATTCTACGATCTTCTGCTAATTCTTCTATCTCGTAAGCATTATTTGAAAATACTTTCAAGATTCGAAAAGGGCCTTCCCAGTGTGGGGACCATTTCCCCAAAGCTTGGTTCTTTCGATCTATAGGTAAAATAACTTTCCACACTAGGTCATTATTAATAAACGTTTTACCTTTCACCCTTTTGTTGTATGCTCTGGATACCCTTTCTTTCTGTCTCTTTATCATCTCCAAGGCTCGAAGTCTATCTTCGTCCAAGTCAACCAGTTCGTTCATCATCAGCTCCTAGTACATGTTAGGAGGAATTTCTGCTTGTCTTTGTATCCGGACTGATTGCAAGTATATTTCAACTGGGAGCACCGCATCATGTCCGAATGTCAGTTGAAAAGGTGTAGTGTTCGTAGCTTCTTTAGGAGATGTTCGACAAGCCCAAAGTGCTTGGTCCAAAGTTTTGTGCCAACTTTTAGGTTTTTTCCCTACATGTTTCTTTATGAGACCAATTATGATTTTGTTCGCTGCTTCGACTTGTCCATTTGCCTAAGCATAGTAAGGTGTAGAGGTAAACAACTTGAAGCCTATCTCCTTAGCGAAGTCTTGCATTTTTCGTCCAGTAAACACTGATCATTGATCTGTGGTTATACTTTCCGGGATCCCAAATCTGTATATAATATGTTTTTGAATAAACTCGATCACAACTTCTTGATCAACATTCGCAAGTGGTATAGCTTCGACCCATTTTGTAAAATAGTCGATTCCTACTAAAATATACCTTTGACCTCTAGATGATTTGGGATGAATCTATCCAATTAGGTCTAACGCCCATCCTCTAAAGGGCCAAGGCTTTATTATTGAACTTAGTTCATTTGCGGGAGCATGTTGAATACCTGCATGTTCTTGGCATTCTTGACACCCTTTGGCGAACTCTATGCAGTCTTTTAACATGGAAGGCCAATACATCCCGTATCGAAATAAAAGCCACTTCATTTTGTGCCCTGCTTGGTGGGCACCACATGCTCCGCTATGGACGTTCGAGAGGGCTAAGTAAGCTTCCGTTTCTCCCAAACACTTTAGCAATACTCCCTCAGGAGTCTTTTTGAACAACTCATTTCCCATCAGAAAGTATGATAGGGCACGATATTTTACCTTTCTATCAGTGTCTGAAGAAGGGTCCTTCAAATAATTCACAATTGAACTTCTCCAGTCTGTGTCTGTGAGTTTTCCAAATCACTTGGCGAAAGTTTCGTAGCCATTGCTCTGCCTCTTACTTGGATTAATTCCTTGAATTTGTTTTTCGACACCCTGTATCCTGAGGCTAGTTGTGCCAAATCATTTGCTTCCTGATTTTGCAACCTTGGGACATGGTTCAGATCCACATATTCGAATTTTTTAAGCAACCTGTTTACTATGATAAAGTACATGATCAAATTTTCTTTGATACACTTGTACTCTTTCGTCAATTGTTTAATCACCAATTCGGAGTCCCTTTTAATTTCGACTCTGGTTGCCCCCAATTCTAACAAAGCTTCAAGTCCGGCTATTAACGCCTCGTATTCAGCTTCATTATTTGAACATAAAGGGCCTTCGATTTTATACTTAAGCTTTGTTGGAATTCCTTCAGGAGAAATTAGCAATATTCCAACGCCAGTTCCTACTTTGTGAGTTGAACCGTCAAAGTATAACTTCCAAGGTGGCAATTCCACATATTGTTGAGAACTTTCCACCACTGCATCATCAACAATGAAATCTGCCACAATTTGCCCCTTCATAGCCTTAAGGGGTTGAAATGTTAACGAGTACTCAGTTAGGGCCAAAGCCCACTTGCCAATTCGACTGTGTAATATTGGTTTTGATAACATGTGTTTAATAACATCACAATGGGACGAAACATAAACTGGCTTTATATAATATTTGAGTTTAATACATGAAAAATATAAACAAAGGCAGAGTTTTTCTATTGCACTATACCTAGTCTCTGCATCATTGAGTACTCTACTTAGATAATAGATGGCTCTTTCGATGCTATTCTCATCCTCCTGAGCTAACATGCTACCTATTGTTTTATCCGAAGCTGAAATATACAAGCGCATGTGCTTCTTTCCATTCGGAGGAGCCAATATTGGAGGATGCATAAAGTATTGCTTAATCTTTTCGAAAGCTTCTTGATGTTCAGCTAACCATTCAAACTTTCCTTCTTTGAGACGAAGCAACAGTGAAAAGGCTTGTGTGCGTCCACTTAAATTGGAGATGAACCTTCTCAAAAAGTTTATTTTCCCCAATAAGGACTGCAGTTGCTTCTTTGTGGAGGGAGGTTTTGTTTCCATAATGGCTTTCGTCTTATTCTGGTTGATTTCTATCCCTTTCTTGTGGACCAGAAACCCTAGGAAGTCTCCTGCCTGCACAAAGAAAGCACATTTAAGGGGGTTCATCTTCAAGCCATGTTTTCGCATTCTCTCGAATGATTGGCTCAGATGATCTAGATGATTGGAATCTGATACAGATTTCACCACAATATCATCTATGTATACCTACATAAATGTTTCTATAAAATCATGAAATATAGAATTCATTGCTCTCTGATATGTTGCCCCAGCATTTTTTAGGCCGAAAGGCATTACTACCCATTCGTATGTACCTATTGCCCATGGGCAACGAAAAGCTGTTTTGGACACATCCTCTTCCGCAATGAAAATCTGGTTGTATCCAGAGTATCCGTCTAACATACTCAGATACTCGTATCCTGCTGCTGAATCTATCAGCATTTCTGCCACAGGCATAGGATACTCATCCTTAGGTGTTGCTGCATTCAAATCTCTAAAATCTATGCATACTCTTAAAGAACCATTCTTTTTAATAACTGGCACAATATTAGCAATCCATTCAACATACCTCGTGGTCTGGATGAATTTACAGCGCAGGAGTCTTTCTACCTCTGCTTTAATCTTCGAATGGATTTCAGGTGCGAACCTTCTGGGAGTCTACTTAATAGGCTTTTTCCCTTCTTTGATTGGTAATTTTAATTCGACTAGATCTCGTCCCAAACTAGACATTTCATCGTAATCCCACGCAAAACAATCTTTGTTTTCTTTCAGCAACGTAATGACTTTAGATTTTAGAGTTGGTTCCAGCTTTGCACTGACATACGTTATCCTCTTCCGATCCCCTTCCCCGAGATTTACTTCTTCAAGTGGGTCTTGGGCTAACATTTTAATATTTGAAGCCATAGGATCTTTTTCGAATCCCAGAGGCTCTTCGTCATAAATTGCATCCAATTTTTGGGTAATTTCTTTCTCCGTGGTGTTTGCCATTCCGACTGGATCTTCAAAGGATTGGGAGGACGCATGTAACTTTGAATCTGATATCGCTTCGTTTTCTGAAACCGACTTTAGCGTTATGTTTGATAACTCGGCTTCGAGAGCCGTGTTTCTTTTATTCTCGGCTATATAAGCCGAAATCTTCTCGAAGAAAGAGGACTCAGACATTATCAACATCGTCGTCCCAGCCTGTTGGCCGTACCGCTGGATAATTCTCTGTTGATGTGCCCTCTTCTGGGCCGTCCATTATCTCCCTGTTCCATTGGAAGCCATTTGGATGCAACGATAGATAATACAATGCATTCTTGTTTGGGGTGTATATATCTTCTGCAGCATGACAAGGTCCTATATTTCCCAAGTTCCTATCGAAACTAGTCTTATTGACTTGATTAACTTCAGCCATATAATAACTCTGGTCTCCTTCGATGTTCTCCACTATGCCATCTTGTCTCCAAATGGTTAGTCTTTGGTGCATAGTTGAAGGCACCGCAGCGACTCCGTGGATCCACTCTCTTCCTAACAAGAGGTTATAGTTTGCTTTTGCTGGTATTACCATAAACATAGTTGGTCTGGTAACGGAACCCACTATCAAATTTACTTGAACAACTCCCAGAGTCTGCCCAATTTTACCTTCGTAGTTTGATAAAACCATGTTATGAGGCCTTATATCTATGTCGAACATCCCAATTCTCTTCAACATGTATTGGGGCATTAGATTCACTGCTGCCCCTCCATCCACCAGGACTTTGTTAATGCCAACGTTCTCAATCTTAGCCCTTATATAGAGTGGTTTCAGATGATTTCGCATACCTTCGTCAGGCCTTTCGAAGAAAGCGTTCTGCTCCTCAATTGCTCCGTTGTTTAACACATAGTAACACACAGGTCTGTGTTTTGCCATCTCTTCGACGTCAGATTCTTCACACTCCTCAACTTCAGTTTCTTGATTAAACTCGTGAGGGAGGACTGACACTACGTTGCATATCAAGTTGAGGGATGATACTCCATCCGAATCGAAATCATTTGTCATTCTATCTTCTTCCTTCCAGGAATTGGACCGCATCTTTTCTTCTTCTTGTAAAATATTTTCAGCTTCGAAGAGTCTGCGTTCTACCGGAGGTTTGCTTATCTTTGTCCCCTGGTGTTGGACTTGGTTGCTTCTAGACTCTCCAATCTCCCTTGGCTTGTATTCTCTTTGGGCCTTCTTCATTCTCTGGTGCCTCCTCCATTGGGATCTGGACATAGGATTTCTGCCTTTGTAATTCTCGAGCCTATGCATCTCTCGATTTGAGGTCTGGAATTGCTTCCTATAAGCCATTGCAGTTCTTCCTCCTTGTTCCCAACTTCGCCATTTATTGGTTCTTGCGCCAGCTTGCAGCCATCTGTCCCTAGGTGTATCTGCAGGGACTTTGAATGTGACCCTTCGTGCTTTAGGGTGAGGACTGTCAGGCCTCTTATACGTAGTTCGATTGTCGAACATATATAAATTAGGACGGAGACCTTGGGTTTCCCGATTCATGATAAAATAACTCCTCTCGAGGGAACGCGCTAGGAGTTCATCATATACAGCTCCACATCTGGGACATAACACCACTTCCGTATTTGCTTTATGGCATCTGACCAAGAAACTCACCAAACTTTCCGCAGTTCTTGGGTATATCCTTAGCAGTAAGTTTCCACCTCTCCAAGGCTGTTCCAATCTCTCTCTTGAGGTCCTCTCGAAGTCAGCTTGGATTCTTCGATTCAGCATTATAGAACATCTTGGGCACATCAGCATTTTTCCTCCATTCTTCTCGTGGCAGTTCCAAAGGTAATCTTTCAAGGTTTCCCCCTTTGGCGAAATATCCACATTTCCCTGTTGTGTCAACCATTCCTCCAACTCTTCGATTTCAGACAAAGGTCGTCTGGCATTTACCATGTTGACCACTGCTGGAGGGGCCTCAGAAATTTGAATCTGCTGGAGTTTCATCCTGAGGTCTTCAGTGGCCTCACTAGTTTTTTCTTCCGGATTGTCGATCATTTCTTGATTGAGGGACCTTTCAACTTCAGTATTGAAAGCCGCGTCATCATTTAGGCTATCAGTAGCCTGCTTTCCCTTTGAGCTTGTTTCTGGTTCAGCAAATTCGACTTCAGATACTTCCACCATGTTGATGTCACATGGCTCACACAGGTTGGTATCAGCAATGTTCAAAGGGTTGGTATCGACCTTCATATGGCTCTTAGCCTTGTCAGCGAACTTCAAACGACCATCCTTGAGAGCATTCTGAATTAGATCCCTGAAAAGAAAACATTGTGAGGTCTTATGGCCTAAAAAACCATGATATTTACAAAAACCTCGCTTCTTCCGTTGTTCTAACGGAGGAATTTTAGAGTTAGGAGGTACTATCATCTGGCCATCTTTTACTAACAAATCGAATATTTCGTCACACTTGGTGACATCAAATGTATAAGTTTTCTTAGGGAATCTATCGCTTTTATCATTTTCTATTGGATTCTTCCCGTTAGCAGGGGTAAGTAATTTGCAAGCATAAGGCGGCGCTTCTTTTAATTCAGCTAGGTCTATCTCGACCTCCTCTATGCCATATGGGTCATCAAAGTTTTCGCTATCAGTGTCTTCGACTTCAACGTAGGATATTCTTTCTTTTTTGTAACTTTTGTTTACTTTAGCCTTCTCTGCTTTCAGTCGTTCGACCTGTCGAACCCTATCTGCCAATTGGGCCATGTCTCTTAAATATTGGGTATCTAATTTCTTTCTAATCGAATAGTCTAAACCACCAGCGGCTATTTCGACTAATTCGTGTTCTGGGACGACTGTGAAACATCTCGATTTCAGCAAACGGAACCTGTTTAGGTAATCATCAATAGGCTCTGTAAACATCCTTTTAATACTAGCCAATTCTTTCAAACTTATCTTTGTTTGACCCATGTAAAATTGTTCGTGGAACAATCTTTCTAGTTGTGTCCATGTATCTATGGAATTTGGGGGTAGGGTAGTAAACCAGACGAAAGCGTTCTTGGTTAATGAACTAGGGAAATACTTGATCCTTAGATCCTCGTTTCCTGCTAACGTTCCTGCCTCCGTCAAATATCTGGCTATATGCTCCACCGTTGATTCATTAGTATCCCCTGCAAACTTGGTGAATTTGGGCACCTTAATGCCCCTTGGCAACTCACTTTGCATGATGTATTCAGGTATGGGAGATGTATAATTTGGACGTCGAAATCCAGTATTTAAACCGTTATTAGCCATTATTCTTTCTATCATGGCAGTAAGATTATTTTCTGTTGCCAAATCATTTCTCCTGACTCTATGGACAACTGCGTCAGGATGTTCGTCTCTCCCTACCATAACTACTCTGGGCTGTTGTCGAGGGATAGCCTGTTGGCCAGTCTCCGTTGTTTCGATTTGAGTTCCCATTTCGACCATTGGGTTCTGTCCCATTGGATTTGGCCTTGGTGGGGGTTCTATATTTCGAATTTGTCGGACAATTGGATCTTCTTCTTGGTGGGTTGATTGGTTATTCCTTCGTCTTTCTTGTGGGACTCCCAAAAAATCCGCCATTCGTCCCAATTGTGATGATAACCTTTGGTATGTTTCTGCGCTATCCTGGCTAGATCTAGTAATGCTTGTTACTATTGGATCGAAGATGGTTCCTAATTCTCTAGCAAGGAGTCCTACCATGTCCTGGTTACTTGCATCCATTTCTTGTCGGAATGCTGCTTGAGTACTCGTGGTCATAGGGGGAATCTGAGTCGACGCACCAATATTGTGTGCGCTTCGACCTACTGAACCCACGTTCGGTGAAAACGCCGCTGGGTTGGTTGTAGTGTATGTAGGTCCTGCTCCTCATAGTCCCGCCATATACGAATATGGCATCCCGTATTGCATATTTGGTCTCCAACCATCTACAGTGAATGAAGGCCCTGGGGTGGAAAAATGATTTGCAGCGTTCGTCGATACGGGTGGTATCTCGCTTGCACTTACAGACAGAGGAGCGGTAGTCGATACTGAAATGGGGATAGTCCCAGTTGATGTGGAAGTATTTCCGACCATGGTTTGCGAACTACCCGCTGGCTCAAATCCTGTCGAAACCGGTATGGCCTGCGCTCCTTGAGTGAATGTCGAAACATTCGTCGCGTTTGACGCTGCTGTTCCTGATCCTTGTGGGGGATTTTCTTCGCCCCCTGCACTGGTCGTTACGACCATTTTCTTGTTGTACCTTCGTTTAGGAACTGGTTTTGCACTGTTGGTTAATTTACCGTTCCTAACGTTCATACAAGGTCTTGACAATTTCTAGACAAAACAAAACAATCAATTAATAACACTTAGTTTGACACAGTCCCACTGGGCGTGCCAATTTGTTTACGGT
Source organism: Vicia villosa (assembly GCF_029867415.1). NCBI lineage: Eukaryota > Viridiplantae > Streptophyta > Magnoliopsida > Fabales > Fabaceae > Vicia > Vicia villosa. Next base: position 203,475,925 of record NC_081182.1, read on the forward strand.
GATTTCCGGTAAACAACCGCTAGTCTTCCAAACTATAATAAATATGATTTGGTTACTCGCAGGATCGACTAGATTGATCCTAGGACATAGTCAAACAAAAGGTTTATTGATGTGATTTGGTTCATACCTGTTTGTTTTGATTTCAAGAAACTTATGTTCAAATGGTTAATCGTTCGATACAACGCTAATTGCATAAGTTAGTGTAATTTCGAAACATCAATCGTAATAAGAGAAAACATGTAAATTGCGAAATTGTAAATTGCAAGAAAATTAAAGTACATGGAAATTAAATGACTTTGAAAGTAAAGGCATAAACAGGGAAAGAGAAGTAAAGAAATTAAAAGACATTTGATAAAAGTAAATACACATGTATTCAAATTGATGGTGTCATACGTACATTTCTCAGCGAACTCTTTCTCTTAACACTTGATACTTGAGCGATATGTGAGTAATTTGTACAAAATGAACACACGAAATCCTATCATTAAGACTCCTATTTATACTAAATTCGACCCTAACGGTCGTACAATAATCTAATGCCACGTTATCCACGAGAACCCTGGGGATGCCATCTGTCGATGTGCAGTTTATGGAAACCGTTTCGCAATTCAAATCTTCCCGCTCGAGTCCTTTTCGACGCGTGGCAGTATAGCTATATTCGAAATTGATGCGGAAATACACTAAGCTTCAGTACTTCATGCAATTTTCCGCGAATTGTCTAAGTCTCAGCAAAAAGTGCCTTTTGTGCTAGCATTAACACTCCTCTCTTTCGTTCCAACTTAGACATTTCTCTTAAAACATGGCCGTCAGTAGCCATTCTTAAATCTTTAAAGATGGTCTTCAGTAACCATCATTCTTTGAACCCAAGCTTTCGAAGGTTAATCTTCCCAAACGAAATCTCCAGCCAACAGATGGTGATAAATGTAATTCAAACTGTATTGTACGCTGAACTTATCGGAGAATGTGTTTGAGAGCAGGCATGTGTTCCGTGCGAGGTGCTTGCATGTGAAGACAAACTTGCTGAACTGCATATGATATGTCAGATCGAGTAAATGTGAGATATTATAAAGCCCTGACAAGACTTCGATATAGAGATGGATTCTCATAAGGCGTGTTAGAGGAGGTGTTAAGTTCTGCTTGGTGTCAACAGGAGTAGAGGACGGTTTGCAGGATGCCATGCCAACACATTGATTATCTCTGAGGATTAAGTGTTTTAAGTTCTTTGTGAGTTGTCTTTTAAATTTTACAATACAACAACTTAGAAGAAGTGTTCAAAGTGTTCTAGTTAATCTAGCTTGCTAAAGTGGTATGGAGGTACAAAAGCGACACATGCTGGACATGATGTTCCAATATGCTGCTCGACATTTGGGCATGGCGCATCAGGACTCTGCTACTATGTTTCAGAAGAATCTCTGATCAAAGATTGGATCAAATTTTATTGTTACAACAACTTGGCTATGCTTATTGCTACTAAATAGTAATATAAATCCTTTATTTTAGTATCGTCATGATAAAGTCGCGGGTCCATGTTGGTATGTACCGTAGTTGAAGTTTACCCATTGTTGACACTTATAGTTTTGTTTCCTCTTTGATGGACTCTGTCAGCCCAAACTTTCACCGAATTGTTGAATAGATCCGATATCTAACAATACCTCATCTTGACCAAAGTTATCACACAACCCTATTTTGAAGAAGCTTTCAAGAAAAACCTAATTATGTAATTTATTTACATTGTTGAAGTATAAATATATTAGATATAAAATAAAATAACTCTTATGACTAAAAAAATATCAAATAAAAATAATAGGTCCCACATAAACAAGTCTTGTAATGAAAAATGGGTAAATAGACGTGAAAGGAAACGTATGATAAGTTCTTAAATAGGGCTATTGAATATTTTGAAGTTAAATTACTTATGTATAAACAATCTAAAACCATTTATACAATTATATCTATAATTTTAAAGATGATTTATAAATGATATAACAAAGTGATACTAGACATTGTGATATGAGTAGGGATGACAAGCAGACCCAAACCTGCGGGACCCACACACATCCGAACCCGAGTTAACGGGCGAAAATCCGAGTTGATTGAGTTTGAGTTCGGGTGCAGGTTTGGGTAATGTGAAACTCGCATCCGAAACCCAAAATTACACCCGCTTATATATATATATATATATATATATATATATATATATATATATATATATATATATATATATATATATATATATATATATATATATATATATATATATATTTGCTGCGGGTTCGGGTGAAAAAACCTGAACCCAACGGGTGTAGGCGTGAGTGTTATTTTGCCATCCGAACAGCATTTGAGTTTGAGTTCGGGTGTCGATTTCGGGTGCGGATTTTGGTAGTGTGAAACCCGCACCCTCCCGTTGCAATCCCTAGATATGAGTGGATAATTGTGTAATTTTTTTTTATATTCTTAATGTATATTCATAGTCAACTTTGATGCTTTTGTATGAGTGATTCCTCATGTTTATTCTTCTTTATTCCCTGTGTCCTATTATTAGGGGTGTTCAAAACCAAACAAATTCAATAGAAAACCGTAAGCCAAACCAAACCAAATCAAAACCGCAAATTAAAAAACGCATTTGGTTCGGATTAGTTTTGGTCATTTTTTAACAAAACTGCACGGTTCGGTTTGCGGTTTGTATTTTGTTAATCAAACCAAACCGAATCAAACCGCATTATGTCACATCCAACCCAAATTTAAACCTATTATACATTTGCCTTATGATTACGAACAATTTTCTCATCCTTACACATATAATTTTAGTCTCGATCTTCTCAAATCTCTAATAACATTATCGCACTTTCTTGGACACATACATCTTCTCTCTTCTTCTATAATCTCTACTCTTTTATATTCTTTCTTTTTCACCTTCTCATTTTGTGAGATATTGGATCGTACTCTGATATGGTCAAAGGATAGTTTTTTGGTTCGACATGATTAAGCATGAGGTCGAAGGTTGTTCACATGCTTGTGTCGAAGATGCTAGGGTTGTTAGCATGTTAAATTAGGTTTTAGTGTTTAAACCCTAATTTGTTAAGTTAGCTTGTTTATTAAGTTGGCTTGTGTAATGGGCCTTGTGGAAAAAGCCCATTAGTTAGTATGTTAGGTTTTATTATAAATAGTATACTAGTCTCTCATCATTGCTAAGCTGCAAATCCTAATTTAGGGTGAGAGAGGTTATTTGTTATTCTTGTAAACTTGTAATCTTGTTTTCTAAGAGAAAGTAAAAGAATAGCACTTATAACCAATTCTTGTGTTCTTCTTATCTTCCCTAATTCCTATTATATTTTGTTCTTGACATCGTTTTTCACAACAAATTGGTGCAGTGAGCGTGGAGAAGATGCCGTCAACAAAGTATGAGATTGAAAAGCTCACCGGAGTGAATGATTTCGGTCTGTGGCGCTTGAAGATGAAAGCCCTACTGGTTTAGCAGGGTTGTTTGGAAGCGTTGAAGGGAGAGGCAGTCATGAATGCTGCATTAACGGCAGTGGAGAAGACGACTATAACCGAGAAGGCACACATCGCAATTTTGTTGAGCCTTCGTGATAAGGTTCCCAGACAGGTATCAAAGGAGACGACGACATCAGGGTTATGGGCAAAACTTGAAAGTTTGTATATGACAAAATCGCTGGTAAATCGACTCTACTTGAATCAGGCTTTGTATTCATTCAAGATGGTTGAAGACAAAGTGTTGGCTGAGTAGTTGGATATGTTCAACAAGCTGATTCTTGATCTTGAAAATATTGATGTAAAGATCGATGATGAAGATCAAGCGCTGTTACTATTGTGCGCTTTGCCTCGATCACATGCTCACTTCAAAGAAACTCTCCTGTATGGAAGGGAGTCCCTGACCTTTGAAGAAATTCAATCAGCATATTTAAAGGACCTGAACGAATGAAAGGAGCATAAACCTTCGACTATTGGCGAAGGTTTGGCCGTTAAAGGAAAACTCTTACAAAAGGATGGTAAGTTTGACAAGAAGAAGGGCAAAAGCCAGTCGAAGTCTTACAGTGGCGAAGCATCTGGCATTCGATGCTATCATTGTAAGAAGGAGGGTCACACAAGAAAGGTGTGCCCTGAACGCCTGAAAGATCATAGAGGTAAGGATAATGGCAATGCAGCCATTATTCAAGATGATTTCGAATCATTTGATGTTCTTGTGGTTTCAAGCAGTGACTCGAGAAGAGAGTGGATTATGGATTCAGGTTGCACTTGGCACATGATTCCAAACAAAGACTTGTTCGAGGAATTATGTGATCAAGATGGTGGATCAGTATTGTTGAGAAATAACAAGGCTTATAAGATTGCAGGTGTTGGATCTGTGAGGTTCAAGCTCCATGATGAGTCAATAAGGTTGTTGACTGAAGTCAGGTATGTTCCTGATTTGAAGAGAAATCTACTTTCTCTTGGTGAATTCGAAAAGAATGGATATGTTTTCCAAGGAGAGAAAAGTATCCTAAGAGTCATGAAGGGTTCGAAGGAAGTCATGAGAGGCGTGAAGAAACAAGACTTGTATACCCTTGAGGCTGAAGTTGTAAGTGGTTCGACAAATATTGCATCCACGAAACCTTTGTCGAAGACAGAAATCTAGCACATGAGATTGGGCCATGTCAGTGAAAGGGGTCTGGTAATTAGGGAAACAAAATCTGCTTGGTGGAGACAAAGTCGAAAAGCTGAAGTTTTGTGAACCCTGTGTACTTGGAAAATCTTGCAGAGTGAAGTTCAACAAAGGCAAACAAAGAACACATGGATCCCTTGATTACATCCATGTTGATCTTTGGGGGCCTGCAAGGTGTCCATCACATTCAGGAGCAAGGTATTTTCTATCCATAGTTGATGACTATTCCAGAAAGTTATGGGTATTCATCCAGAAGACTAAGGATGAAACTTTTGAGAATTTCAAAAGTTAGAAGACTCTGGTTGAAAATCAGACTGGCAGAAAGGTCAAGAGGTTGAGAACCGACAATGGCCTTGAATTTTGCAATGAGGCATTCGACAGTTTTTGTGCTGCCTCTGGTATTGCAAGGCACAAAACTACTGCAGGTACTCCACAACAAAATGGTTTGGCTGAATTGTTTAATCGAACTATTTTGGAGAGAGTCAGATGCATGTTGACTAGTGCGGGGTTAAAGAAAGTGTTCTGGGCTGAGGCTGTTTCGACAGCAACATATCTGATAAACATATGTCCTTCGGCAGCGTTAGATATGAAGACATCTGAAGAAGTTTGGTCGAGACATCCACCAGATCTTGACAAACTGAGAGTATTTGGCTGCGTAGCCTATGCTCACATTAGGCAAGACAAGGTCGAACCTAGAGCTCTGAAATGCATGTTCAGGGGATACCCTGAAGGAGTCAAAGCTTATAGGCTATGGTGCCTAGAGCCAGGTCACAGGAGGTGTATCACCAGTCGAGATGTAGTTTTCAATGAAGCTGAAATGACTTTTAAGAAAACTGATGTTGGTCAAAATGCAGAAACATCTGACGAAGAGCTGGAACAGGTAGAGATTCCTGTTGAGGTGGAGCATGTTGATGCTGAATTGCATATCCCTGACGAAGTCGAAGAAGAAGTAGAAGATGCTGAGGAAATCGAGGAAACTGTCGATGACTACCTATTGTCAAGAGATAGGTCGAGAAGAGCCATCAAGCCACCTCAGAGACTTGGGTATGCAGATCTTATAGCTTATGCCTTAATCCCTGCAAGTGAGGTTCTAGACGAAGAACCTAGAGACTACAAGGAAGTTATGAGGAGTCGAAATAAGACTGAATGGCTGAAGGCCATGGATGATGAGATGAAATCTCTTCATGATAATCATACTTGGGAACTGATCAAGAAACCTGTTGGGGCAAGGTTAGTCAGCTGTAAATGGATTTTCAAAGTTAAGGAAGGAATTGAAGGAGTGACGTCGAAAAGATACAAGGCAAGGTTAGTTGCAAGGGGTTTCACTCAAAAAGAAGGTGTCAACTTCAATGATGTATTTTCTCCTGTTGTGAAGCATAGGTCCATTCGAATGTTACTTGCCATGGTGGCACAGTTCGATCTTGAACTGGAACAGATGGATGTGAAGACTGCGTTCTTGTATGGTGATCTAGATGAAACGATCCTGATGAGGCAACCTGAAGGGTATGTCGAAAAGGGGAAGGAAGATTATGTGTGCAAGTTAAAGAGATCTTTGTATGGGCTGAAACAATCTCCTCGACAGTGGAATAGGAGATTCGACAAGTTTATGGCACACATAAGTTTCATTAGAAATCAGTTCGACCACTGTGTTTACTTTAGATTTCGACCTGGTAATTCATTTGTTATTTTGTTGCTTTATGTGGATGATATTATCATAGCAAGCAACAATGTTGAAGATATGACGTGGATGAAGGCTGAAGTTAATAAGGAGTTCGATATGAAGGATCTGGGAGCTGCTTCCAGGATTCTTGGAATTGACATTCGAAGAGATAGAAAGAAGTTGAAGTTATGCTTATCTCAAGAGGCATATCTACGGAAGATTCTCGAAAAGTTTGGTATGTCGAATTCGAAGCCAGTTGTGACTCCAACAAACCCTCAATTCAAGCTGAGTATTGATCAGTGTCCCAGTACTGATGTCGAAAGAGCCTATATTAATAGCATCCCATATGCTAATATAGTTGGTTCTTTGATGTATGCTATGGTCTGTACTAGACCCGATATAGCATATGCAGTAAGTCTTGTAAGAAGGTACATGAAGAACCCTGGAAAGGCTCAATGGCAAGCATTGAAGTGGATTTTAAGGTACATAAATGGGTCTCTGAACAGAGTCCTAATTTATGGTGGAGTCTTGGGTAAAGATATTAAAGCAGCAATTGAAGGATATGTCGACTCTGACTATGCAGGTTATATGGATTCCAGAAAATCTATTTCTGGATATGTTTTCACTATGTTTGGCACTACAATTAGTTGGAAAGCAACACTTTAGAAGGTTGTTGCTCTATCAACCACTGAAGCAGAGTATATTGCCCTAACTGAAGCTATGAAAGAAGTATTGTGGCTTGAAGGTTTTGCGAAGGAGTTGAAACTTCAAGGTCGAGGTATAACTGTTAAATGTGATAGTCAAAGTGCAATACACCTGTCGAAGAATTCAGCCTATCATGAGCGAACTAAGCACATTGATGTGAGGCTGCATTTCGTCAGAGGAGTAATCGAGCGTGGAGAAGTCCAAGTGCTGAAGGTTTCGACTGAAGACAATACTGCTGATATGATCACCAAGACATTGCCGAGTTGCAAGTTTTTCCACTGTATGCAGTTGATAAAGCTGCATGAAGAAAGCTAGTTTGTTCCCTTGACGTTGTAAAGTTAGGTCCAAGGTGGAGATTTGTGAGATATTGGATCGAACTCTAGTATGGTCGAAGGATAGTTTCTTGGTTCGACATGATTAAGCATGAAGTCGAAGGTTGTTCACATGCTTGTGTCGAAGATGCTAGAGTTGTTAGCATGTTAAATTAGGTTTTAGTGTCTAAACCCTAATTTTTTAAGTTAGCTTGTTTATTAAGTTGGCTTGTGTAATGGGCCTTGTAGAAAAAACTCATTAGTTAGTATGTTAGGTTTTATTATAAATAACATACTAGTCTCTCATCATTGCTAAGCTGCAAATCCTAATTTAGGGTGAGAGAGGTTATTTGTTATTCTTGTAAACTTGTAATCTTGTTTTCTAAGAGAAAGTAAAAGAATAGCACTTATAACCAATTATTGTGTTCTTCTTATCTTCTCTAATTCCTATTATATTTTGTTCTTGACATCGTTTTTCACAACACATTTTTATGTAAATGTTTCGTATTTCAGTTTCGTTTTTATCGCACATTTTCTTCTCTAATCTCTCAACACTTTTTTTAATCTTTTTCACCTTCACTAATCTTTTGTCTCTTCTATTTTTTGTTTCATTATAATAGTTTTTATATTATTTTATGCTATTATTTTATGTTTAATATTCCACTTTTGTCTAATTTAATTTTTACATATTAAATGGAAAATTGTTGTCAAAATATGACGAGTTTTGTTGTTATTTGATAGTGTATGAATGTCTAAATACAAAATCATGTTATCATCTATATGTGTATGTATAGCTCAATAAAATATTTGTAAAAAACTGAATCAACCGAACCAAACCGCATTAGTTTGGTTTGGTTTTGTTCAATTTTTTTAAAAAAAAACCAACCAAACCAAAATAAACCGTACTATTTTTTTTCTTGCAGTTCGGATAATTTTTTTTCGTCAAAACCGCTCAAACCGTATCACAAACACCCCTACCTATTACTACCAAAAAACCGTTGATTCGCCCGGTCAAAACTTTTAGCTAAACTTTACACAAAAAAAAATTGGACAAAAATGACATTGTAAATTGTTAGCCACGGTAAAATTACAGTTTTGCCATAGTGATTTGGATCGTGGTAAAAAGTATTGGCCACGATGGTACCATAGTAGAACAGTGTTTCAAAAATTCTTCTGGTAGTGCATGCATCCCATTGAATTCCAAAGAGGTAATATGAGAATGCTCACTAGTAATGAGATAACTTTAAAGGTGATATTCTAAATTAGAGGATGCTGGTAACATAGTATTTAGGTTAGTTAAGTTAGATGCTTCCTTTTTTTTCTTTTCCATTCTAAAGGGTGGATTTTAACCCAACTCTAAGGTTTTACTTACGAGTTTGGAGATGAGGAGAATGGAAGGTTTTGGAGGATGAGATTTGAAAAAAAAAAAATCTTTATTTTTTTAAGATTGTGTTTTTGTATAGAATGAGAAATGAATGTTTATTATTACTATATTTTTAATTTTTAAAGGATTTTGGTAAAGAGGTTTTTGAAATATTTATTTTTATTCATAATACAAAATTCTCATAGTTTTGGGAAACTCAAAATTTGTATGAGGAAGATTTTGGAAGGCTTAGAAAGATTTTAGACTTCCAAAAATCATCAATATTAAAAGTTCTTGTTTTACTATAGTCGCACAATTACTTTGATCAATATTGGTCAATAATATTATCTCACGACTTTAACAATTTCTTCCAACATCTTCTAACACATGTCAAAATCACACAACCCACGACAAACATAACACTTCACGGACTAAGAGCATCTGGTGCAACTTATATTTGAGTTCTTTATGGGACCAATTAAGCCACATCATATTTAAAGAATTTATTTAATTTTAACTTTAATAAAAATCTGATATGGGTCCCACAATTTTACCTCATAACTTGATTTGATTGGGTACTACAATCTTTTAGTTGTTGCATTGCAATGCAACTCTATTATGACATGGCAAATTTTTTAAATATTTAATTATTAAATTAATGGTACATTTGGAGAACTCAATAGAAAAAACTATCATCGGAGATGGTCTAATGTTCCATCTTTGTATTCGTACTTTATCAGAACTCCTCCTTGTATTTTCTTAAAATATTCAACTGATCATTTTCTACATTTTTAATATTTGAATATTACACTTCACTAGTCAACCGCATACTCAGTATCTCGAAAAATCATATTAAAGAAAAAAATTTGTAAAAGAATACCTGAACTCTACCCAAAAAAATCTGAAAACAAAGAATCTTGATTGGTGTTAGGAGTTGCCTGTCTGTCGCTTTTGTTACATTCAAGTCAAATTCTGCTGCAGCAGTAGCAGCTCAGTTGCAACAGCATTCACAGTTACAATATTGTCCATACATTCATCAGTACATTCAAGCATCTATGTCTTTTAAGTATGATCAATCAATTCAAGAAAAATTACATGATAAAGCTCATAAACACATACATGTTCATCATACATACAACGATAAATGCACAAGATCAATTTCCCTAAAGTCTAACTAGCCATTCCCTTCTCCTATAACTAGACATAGCAACAAACACTTCCCTCCAATTAGGATCCATAAATTTCTCCACAGCTTTCATATAAACATCGTCGCTAACATCTTCAATCTCATCAAGAGCATTCACACACTTAGTAATTGAACAAGTATGATTTACACTCTTTCTTTCCGCTAAAACAAAACCTGATTTAGCCTTAGATGCTTCAGCATATGCAAACAGTGCATTTATCATTGCCTTTTGCAAATACTCTTTATCATCATATGAATTATGTTGATCTATATTTGTTGATTCTTGAGTAGATGAATAATGAAATTCTCCATCTGCAACATTTCTGATTTCCAATAACTTAGATTAGATAATATAACGGATTTGATTAATCTATATATGAAATTAACTATAACAAACAATATAATATGAAATTGAAAAGATGAGATAGCGTAAGAATGAATTAGGAGAACCTGTTGTTCGGCATAGTTGATTCTCGATTAGAGATTTTGATCCTTGCAACTCTATACCATTGTATATGAGATTTTGTTATGGGAAGGTATATGCTTAAGGGTATGTTTGGATTGATGGAAGAGAGTGGAATGGAATGGAGCGGAATGGTATTAACTTATGTTCCATTGTTTGGATTGATTAAAAACGGATGGAATGGAGCGGAACCGGATGGAATGCATTCCATCCCATTCCATCACTTTCCATCATTTTTTATACCCTCCGATTTGGGCGGAATGACAAAATATTTATATTCCGTCATGAAATACCCAAACAATGGAACGCTATCTTTATTCCATTCCGCTCCGCTCCGTTCCGCTCCATTCTGCTCCACTCCATTCCCCTCCGTTCATTTTAGTCTATCCAAACATAGCCTAAATGAGTTTGTGCGGAAGCATCTAGTTAGGTTTTTGGGATAATAATTGGGGGTAGGATTAACTACCTTTACTATTAGGTAACTTTGGTGCCTTTAGTGTATTTTAAGAGATAAATAAATAATCTACCATATAAGAAAAATTACATGTTTGGAAAATCTTTTTCTATCCCTTGCCCTTCTTGCAACACCTCACTAAAATGAGGGTATTTTGTGTTTAAAATTTTTTTCCAACTAGTGATGTCGTATAGTTCTAATTCAATTACATGATTGGTGTTTTTTTGCCTTGGATAATTAGGTTGGAATCTATTGATCATGTCACTTGGTCCTATATCAAATTTTATCTTCTTTCAAAGTTGCTTTAATTCAAAATTCATAATTCTTAAAAACTTTCCCTCTCTCATCGTCCTTTTCCTACCTATCTCTCCCTCTCTATTTTTCTCTTTCTCTCTCTCTCTCTCTCTCTCTCTCTCTCTCTCTCTCTCTCTCTCTCTCTCTCTCTCTCTCTCTCTCTCTCTCTCTCTCTCTCTCTCTCTCTCTCTCTCTCTCTCGACTTGCACAGAGGTGATGAATCCTCTTCCATTACTGTCTTCCCCTTTCCATCTCTATTCCCTCTCTTCATTCCTCTCTTTCTCTTCCTTCTCTTTCCAACGGTTACGTGATGTCCTTTCCGCACCGCCCCACTGCCTCTATACCATCAGATCGATTTGCCCTCTTTTTATGTTACTTTTGTATGTGTAGGTATGTGGGGTACTATTCTTTGGGTTTGAGAAAACAATTGAAAAAGAGAAAATTAGAAAAGCTGAAGAAAGAGGCGACTAATGGAGCACACGGAGAAAGATAACACATTAAGGTTGGCTTTTATTTGCGTTTTCAATTAGGTTAAATTTTTAGGTTATGATTCCATGTATTAAGTATTAACCGTTCTGTTTTTGTTTTGTTTTTGTTCGGGTTATAGGATGTATAGTGTGAGTATTGGCACTGTGAGATTGCGAGGCTTAACAACATGGATTGTTGGTACTGCTTATCGGGGAAAATTCACGAGATTGCCAGGCTTAAACTATAGGTATTTCAAAGCATATTAGTTTTAGATGATTTTGGTGTTGTCTATATGATTTCGGTGAATTGATTAAACCATATGAATGTTTGCAGAATGATTTGATGCAACGGTTATGTTAGCATTTGCTCCCGACGTTGCTCCATGGGTTCAATAATACGAACGGAACCATGAAGATTTTACGAGGTTAATTAGTTTATCTATATACTGTCTGAGGCACTGAGTTGGTGATGTTAACAATTTGTGGAACCTTTCAACAATTTTTTCCAGAATGATTTGATACAACATACTGGCTTCCTTTAAATACTAAACATTATGGAAACCTCCTACTCGGAGGTCCTTTATGCTCATCAATGCTTGTGTAATCACACAGTTGAATGAAACAAAATTTTCCACCTGCTATTTATAGAGTTCTTTCACTTCATATCCTGCTCTTTTTTATGATGTTCTTTGGCTGCATATGATTTTGTAATCACACAGTTGAATGCGACAAAATTATCCACTATTTTACCTTTTTGGTTTGAACACTCTTTTTGTTGTTTATAGTTTTTTTTATGAGCTCTGTACTTTCATTCTTTGACAGGGGACTAACATACACATCTTTGTGCCTACAACATATATACAAGATTCAGGAGTAAATGCGTAAATATCCTTGGAAGGTACACTAAATAAGAGCTATGTGTTTATCCAATGATTCACCATGTGTACATCCTTGCAAAGTACATATTTAGGGCTTCTGTACTTAAAGGAATTGACATGTTTTGGTGCGATTATGCAGGTCTGGTACAATGGTGCGGTATTTGGGAGTAGCTGGGAGAAGCAAAGTGTTTATGCAGGGTTGTTGCAGATGGTGACTTAAGAATGGAATTATTTGGTGACTATTGAATATTTTGCATTCTAAGGTAATAGAATTATTTGTCATTTGCACAATGTGACTAGCTGCAATGTGTGTGTATGACGTACGTTTCGTTCATGTTGGATTCCAAAACCGCTCATTTCTTTTTAGACTGAAGAGTATGAAATGTTGATGTATGATTTGCTTTAGTCTAATTTTCTGATGAATTTTGGTATAAGGTCTTTTTTATGATACTGATGTTGCCTCTAGTTTTGGTAGGGTTCAGACTGTTAGGGCAGAAGTGAATATCTTCATCTTGCAGCCTTCTTTGCACTTGATTTTTGGTATGTGTATGAATATGGACCGTAAGGTTGATTATGTATAATTGGTAAGTATGTTTGGGATATAGGTGTTAGTAGCAATTTGGACACGATTGTTTTGGTTTAATGGTTTGAAGTGTCTTTAATAACATGTAGACTTGGTTTATGAAATGTTGCAGGGACTGGTTTACATTACTATCGTTCATTCTACAATCAAATAACTCATTTTAAATTTACACGTGTATCACTAAAACTATCAATTTACTATTGTATTATAAGGAAACAATAAGATTGATATCTATAAGTTTTACCACCTCCAACTCAATATTTTCACGGGTCATTATAACTACAATACATTTTTCAATTTTAATAAACAAAATATTTATTAATATTTATATTGGATTATCATGTTGGTGATTTACTACATAGTTATTTTTAAATGCTGACAATTATCAGTGATTTTATAATAGAAATTGTATATCAGCAATAACCAAATTTTATCAAATGATTTAAGTTATGAATAAATATACCCGTGCGGACACGCACGGGTCTTCTACTAGTTGTATTATGAAGTGTATATGTCGGACGTATCAAAATTTTTTTTGAAAAAACTTAGGTAAATTTTTTTTAGGTGTGGTTCTTATTATTTTACAATGAAAATATGATAAGTGTATAATTTTCTCTTACATGTATGCAAATTTCTCTTATTTTCACTCACTAAATAATATTTAAGTATATTTGTCATATTTTCATTGGAATATAATAAGAACCACACCTAAAGAATTGTATCTAAGTTTTGTCTATTTATTTTATTTAAAAATTTAGTTGGGAAATACATCTTTGATATTGTTTTTTTCAATTACCAATTACCAATAATTTTTCCAAAAAAAAACGGTTTTAATTCAATCAAATAAATTATAAATCCAATATATATATATATATATATATATATATATATATATATATATATATATATATATATATATATATATATATATATATATATATATATATATATATATATATATATATATATATATATATATATATATATATATATATATATATATATATATATATATATATATATATATATATATATATATATATATATATATATATATATATATATAAATGTCTAATAAATTATAAAAAAATGGTTTCTCAACAAATAAATATTTCTATATGCCAAAAATAATAATTATTCTCTATAGACATTGACCTATGATAATTATACATATAAAAAATATTTTTATATAGTGAATTAGTCAAGAAAAATAAAATATAAAATTATATGTGAAATATATTTTCTATAATAATAAAATATGCATAATTATTATAGAAAACTTTTTTTGGTATATAATTTATTTGACATTTTTACATATTTATTGGACATATAATTTAATTGATGGATTTGAAATTGTTATTTGTTGAGAAATTGATGGTAATTGAAACAAATGGTATCTTCGAATATACATCTCCAAATTAACTTTTAGTGAATTTGGAAATGTATTTTCGAACTTAATTTTTGCAAAAAATTATGATTTGATGCGTTCAAAGATGTATCTTTGAAAATATGAGGTATTTTTTGAATTCCGCAAGGGTCTTGAAAAAGACCTAAGGGTGCAACGAAAAATTGCCATAAATAAACATTTGCTACGATAAGATGTGAAAGGAATTTCAGGAAGATTGTATTTTATACAGAAATCTTTGATACGGCGTCTTAAGTTAAGAAAACTTTATGGTTCGTCAATTGGTTGTGCTAATTCTCTGCCTTGAGAGCGAGTGCTTGACATGTAATCGGCAAATTAAAAGGTGATAACACGAATTTATATAGTATATTTGACTTGATTTACATACATATTGCTAGTACTTTTAGTCAATTTAATTGCTTTATTTTAGTATTACGCTGGTATTTTGGATGTTTCAGGTATTATGTTCGTATTGAGAACTATTTGTCAAAAGAAGATGAAATGTAGAGAAAATCAACTTAAAAAGATAAAGAAAGAAGAAAATAGGCAAATATTATAAGTGGAGGTGCAAATAGAATGAATCAAATGTGAAGGGTGAAAATAGGATGGATCAAGTGTGGAAGCCCAGCCCACGAAGGAGCTGAGACGCCCGTCTTAGGGCCTAGTTGCATGGAGACGTCCGTCTCCAAAGTCCAAGGGCCACGTCATCAAAGGGGACGTCCGTCTCCCAAGTTCACCCACGTCCAAAGGCCACGTCAGCCACTTGAGACGTCCGTCTCCACCTCTCCACTATTTTCTCCACTTCTTTCTCACACAAGGCGCACGTCTCCAACTCTTTCCAAGTCAAAATCGTTCCTAAATTCTCGGGAAAGAAAGAGGAAGACGTGAAGAAGCAGTTACCACATTTGTCAGTATAAAAAGAGGCTTCTGCGTAGTGAAGAGGTGTTGGACCATGCTTAGTCCCAACCACTGTTTTAAGTTCAGTATTATTTTCCTTTCATTCCAGCATTTTTAATTCCAACTTTTATTTCTACTTTCGTTCATATTTTCTCACAACAATTTCTACACCGGAAATTATTGTGAACCTTTAACAGATCTAACCTTACGTTAGGTTTAGTTTTTATTTCCTTGTTTAATTTACGCCGAATAATTTCTGAAGAACAATCCAACCAACCTGTGGTGGAAGTTCAAGTACTCCAAGATTCAAGTTTTATTTCAGATTTATATTATTCAGGTTTATTATTTACCGCCTTTATTTATATTTATTTGCATGATATATTGTATGCCATTTAATATGCCTTTTATTATGAACCGAATCTATTTATGCATGTTTAACCATATTAATATGTCTGGCTAATTTATTTAGATGTCGGTATGTAAAGTAATTTAACCGTAGGGATCCGAAATAAATTGGCTTAATTACGTTTTATTAAAAATCACTCGTTTCTGGTTTTGTGTCTAATTTAATTTCTTAAAGTTCTAAAATCAACAGAGCGAGAGTTTGAGATTTTAGAACTGATAAAGGTTAGGATCAACAGAGCGAGAGTTTGAGATTCTTAACTGGATAGTAGGCATAGGAAATTAGTTTTAAGGATGGAGAAAGCGTATTAAAACTGATTAGAATTTATTTACTTTCAAAAAGTGTTTTTAAACCCGACGCGGGACAACGAGAGCGTACGTTAGGGAATACTAGCATGATCCGAGTCAACAGAGCGAGAGTTTGAGACTAGGAGATTTAAGTAGGTAACGTCTTCATGAAGCGAGCATTTTATTAATTATGATGTTTTCAAAAAGCGTTTCTAAATCTGGTGGGATGGCGAGAGCGTACATTATGAGTTAGGATCGTAGTCTGAATCAATAGAGTGAGAGTTTGAGAGGAGGACTTTTAAATAACATAGTTAATAAAGATATTTGATTAAATTAGAATCTGGCCAATGGAACTTCGGATCACCTAAGTTAGACGAACTACATACCGATATCCGCACATTTATATTTTATCTAGATTTAAGATTTTAGTTTCCCCCTTATTAACAACTCAAATATCATTAGCCTTAGCTTTACGTAGTAACTTTAGATAACGATAGATCGATTTATAGTCCCTGTGGATTCAATATCTTTTAAAACTACACGACACGACTGTGCACTTGCAGTTATCCCGACTAATAGACACGTAAAGTCGCGATCAAAAGGTAAAAAAGTTTCCTTAGTCTATACTGCGCAACAAAGGATTCACAAAATTGACTAAATTAGTCCCTAGCAACGGCGCCAAAAACTTGATCGCGACTTTAAGAGTCTACCGGGCTTACTAACTCCAAGTGCACAGTCTATCACGTAGTTTTAAAAGATATCAAATCCACAAGGACTACTAATCAACCTAATGCTATCAATTGTTACTATGTAAGCTAAGAAAGATGTTTATGGTTAAACATACTTAAAACTTAAAATAGAATTACTTAGAAAATATGATATTGAAAAGAGACCGGAATGTGTATTTTGTGTGCCTCAAGAACGCCGTAACTCGATGACTTAAACTGACGTAAAAAATGGTGTTTAGTAGAAAATATCAATTTAAAGACTAAACCTCACACTCTTGTGGTATTGAATAAAGTCACGTTCCTTAACCACGGGATTTTGCTCTCGCTCGCCCCTTCTAATAATGGAGCGCATTTTAAAAACTAATTAAGTCATAATCGATACCTAAAGCGTTCCCTCCCTCTTTAGGATCGATGCTTAGTTTTTATTATTCAGTTTGATCCCCAAGCTCTCGCAGTGCCGGTTCGAACCTTAATTGATTTCTCACTCTCATGACGAAATCGTGTTAAGTAACCTCTCACTCTCGTGACAAGGTTATTTAAATTAAATCTAAAAACAAAAGCCAAAACATAATATATGAATAATAGTCAAGCCAATATAATTATCGAGTCTCGTCGAAAACGACGTCCTCACATACCGGACTTTAACCTGTTTAGCCGGACATACTTTAAATTAAAAACCTACTAAGAATGCATACTACCATGGAAGATAACATGATGATCGAGATACATAACATAGAATAATTGATGTAATGCGTATAAAAGGAACCTGAAAGCAAAATTTAAAGGAAAGGAAAACTTGAATAACACTAATGGAGAAAGTACTTTTTACATCGGGCGAAAAGTACTTTTTACATCGGTTCAGGGCCCGATGTAAAACCAGCCGATGTAATAAGTCTGAGACATTTTACATCGGGCCACAGCCCGATGTGAAAAGTATCATATCACATCGATTTAGTTCATAGGTCTGATGTGAAAAATAATGCAATTCTTTTATAAAAAATAATATACGTGACATTTTACATCGGATTTTAGATTGGCCCGATGTAATAGATAGACTTTTCCCATCGGTTGATTCATAGGTCTGATGTGAAAAATAATGCAATTTTTTATAAAAAAATTATATGCTACATTTTACATCGGATTTCAGCTTGGCGCGATGTAATAGATAGACTTTTCCCATCGGTTGGTTCAAAGATCTGATGTGAAACATAATGTAATTTTTTATTAAAAAAATTATACGCTACATTTTACATCGGTGTTCAGCTTGGCCCGATGTAATAGAGAATTTTTTTTTGATCAGTTTTCAGTAATGCCCGATGTAAAAAGTTTTCTGTTTTTTAGCATATAGTGGCTGTTTTTCCTATTTTTCCATTTTAAACTGTAATTTTTTTGTACCTAATTTTCCATATAAGATTCAAATACCACACAGACCAAAGAGGTCGCTATATATTTTGTACATTTTTACCCACAACACACATACCACATGTAATTGCACCAAATAGCAAAGATGCATATATATATATATATATATATATATATATATATATATATATATATATATATATATATATATATATATATATATATATATGAGCATATCAAGTGAGAGCCATTTTAAATGAGAAATGAGAGGAAGAAATATCAACCATTGGATTCATCAAGAGAGAAAATGTTACTACATTAATGAGACTATTATTTTCTCTCTCTTGATGAATCCAATGATTGATATTTCTTTCTCTCATTTCTCATTTAAAAATGCTCTCACTTGATATGCTCCCATATATATATATATATATATATATATATATATATATATATATATATATATATATATATATATATATATATATATATATATATATATATATATATATATACAAAAGTATTAATCTAGCTAGGATACACAAGTGTACAAAATGATAAGAAAGGTTTACACACGATTTACATAACAAATATCCAACCATTTAAGTCCTTTCGCGCACCTGAAAAACCAACACGCATCCACGAGAAACATAAAGTTATTCTTTATATAACTCAAAGAAACATTTTGCCCAACGGAGTCGCAAATCATACAAATCTTCTTGTGTCAATTCTGTAGGATCATTAAATACCTACTGTCATACCCCAAAATTTGCCCATCTCATTTCCCTATTCAAGCTCATACTAAAATTCAAGACTCAAAGGCACACTCTCCTAAACAATGAACTCCTGAACTAGGGTTTTGCTTCCTCTGAAGAAAATCAATGAATTAAAGGCTCAAAGACACCTCATATGGTTTATGATATTTCAGACTATCTCCATGACAAAATTCAGGCTCTAATTCAAAAGATTGATCATTCAATTGCTCAGAAAGTCAACAGTCGACTAGTTTGACCTAAAAGTCAACTATGGTCAAAATACAGTCAAAACTCCTGATTTTTTGTTAACATCCTTATATTGAAGTATCCTTCACCATTTGATCAAGAATTAATCATGGTTCATCAGGGAAAGATCAGAAATCAACAATGTCAAAAATTAGGGTTTTCATAGGAGAAAGTCAACTGAACTTTGACCAGCCATAACTCTCACATGGAACATCATAAATTTTCCATCTAAAGCTCATTTTGAAGGAAATGTGATTCTCTACAATTTTGTGTCTCACAAGCCAAGGCCAGAAATGCTTCATTTGGGAGATATGGATCAAAAGATTACAGGTCACTTTTGAAAGTCAACAAAGACATCTTTTGGGTCAAAACTCATAACTTGAATATGGTAAACTCAATTGAGATGAAACCAAAAGGAGGTTTTATAAGACATCTTGAGCTTTCTAAAATGGTCAGGAACACCTTTATAGGGTTAAAATTGAGAGAGATACACATGGTTAAAGTTGGGCGAAATTGAGAAAATACAGGAGACGCAAAATGGAGAATGTTAAGTTTTTACCTAAATGGGCTCAAAATCTTTGATCTCAAACTTGATCCATTAATTATCCATGACCCTTAAGTCATTCAAATTATTTTTATAATATATTATTTATTTTTATTTTGAATTTAATCACTTAAATTCAATTTAAATTAAATAAAATACTTAAAAATAATCAAAGATCACATATTATTCCAAACTTGATTCATGAGCCATCCATGATCCATAGGCCATTTCATTTATTTTTAGTACATATTATTTATTTTTATTTTGGATTTAATCATTTAAATTCAAATTAAATTAAATTAAATACTAGAAATAATCAAAGATTGTATTTGATTCTAAATCAAATCCAAAAATCAAGGCAAATCATTTGGAATTAGGTTCATAGAATTGAGGGGAGAAAATAATACGTATTTGGCAAGATTAGCAATCAGGATTCAATCAAAGATTTCTCACACTCCAATCTCCATAATAGCAAAGATTTGATTCACCTCTATAACCTAATTCAGTATGCTATAAGACCAGGAGGGATTGAAGCCATTAGGGGATTTTTTTAGAGGAGGAGACGGCTAAAAAAGGGGGTTCCAAGAGAGAAAGTTTCTAAAAAATTAGGGCACGTACAAAAAACGTCCTCAGCAAGTTCCAGCCTTTTTCAATCGTCCTATTGGCTTCTTGAAGATCCCAGGAGTCGATACTGATCCTTGCTCGAGCTCAAAGCTTATCAGAATGCCTCCCTTGCACTACACCGGTTGGGTATTGGTTTAAACATTTAAAACTCATAATTCACGCACTGTTGATCGATTTCATGTGCATACATATGTTTATATTGATGTTTAGAGCGCTTTAGTATCATCGTTCACAAGTTTTGATGCAGGATGGGTGATTTTCCATTGTTAGGGCAAACAAAAGCTCATGTTCGTATTCTACGATGAAGACCTTTTCAGTCAAAAATAATACACCCATCGAATTCGTGGCACCCAAATTAGTGGACCTGGGTAGTTTGTTTTCATTTTTAAACAAAGATTTGCAGGTTTTCGAATGCACCTCGTCGGAGAAGATGAAGATTAGCCGGAGAAGATGGCGGCTCCGTCGCCGGTGACTGAGTTGAATCGGTCAAAGGCATGCGTGGCACTCCCCAGCGTTATCATTGGCCAGTCAATTCCGAGCCAACTCTCTCTCTTATTTTGAGTGGTTGTTCAACATGCATGGGGCCCAATTGGACTGGTTCTTTGACTTTCGTAGTTCGTTCCATATATTGCATTTAATTTATTTTGGTTATTATCATAACAAAACTGATCATGCAGCGCCACTAGCAATCTGGATACTCATGTGACCATTAAGACTGGGGTTCGAACCCCAGGTCACGAGATTTTATTTTTCAAGACATTTGCTCACAGATCCCATACGCCCAGACTATGGAGGCTCACCATACATCTTCATCTTTCCACCGCCAGATCGTTGCCAGTGGAGATCTAAAGGTCTCAGTAGCGAATACCCACCATGGACACTCAGCTTTCAACCTTACCCAATCGCAGCTAAGTGTTTTTTATTATTATTATTTTTATTTTTATTTTCTAGTTCAATTCCATATTTCTTTTTATTTTAGTTTTTTCTCTTGTTTTTATTATTTTCTTATTAATTATTTTTCCTACAAAATTCATATTAATTAAATAATGTAATATTTTGTTATTTATTTATTATTTAATCGAAAACCCGATTTTTCTTGCAACATTAAAAAATAATTTATTTTTTAGTTGGTTTTTTAAGCTAATAACTATTTTAGGGTAACAACTTAATTTTAGGCTAATTAAAATTATTTTATGCCTTAAACCTTGATTTCATCATGATCACTAATCACTGCTATGAGTAGGTGTTATCCATTAAAACATTTTTAGCCTTACAAACCCTTTAGGTCACAATAAGTTTTCTTAAATAAACTTGTTAGGTTCAGGGGCAAGGTTTGTAAACCTTTTTAGGGTTTGTAGATCATTCATACAATAAAAGTTCTTTTCTTGTGTGCTAATTTTCAGGGTTACCCCAGTATCCTCTGACTACAAACCATATCAGATCAAATCAAAAGCTAAGTTCTATTTTTATTTCAAACGTCTATTTTATTTTATTTTTATCAAATTAGGGTTAACCCTAATTATCGTTTGAATTGATAATACACTCACTCCTCCTTTTTATTTTCTCTTTTCCTACTTTTTCAGGGTTTGTCAACCGCCAAAGCTCAAATAGTCGGTAACCCTAAACCCCAATCTCTTTTATTTTTCTGCCTTAATTATTACTTATTGTCATACCCCAAATTTGTCCTACCCTTTAATTTCCAACTGGCTTAGGCTTTGCATTCATGTACATCTCTCCATTAGGTAACACCTTCATGCATCACTAACCAATAATTTGAGACATGGGATCAAAGATCTTTTAGTGAATTAGGATTTTATTGGTTTGAGGCTCCTACTTCAGATAGATTCGTTTCAACTGGTTTTTTGTGATTGCATTATAGAATTAAGGTTATGGTTCATGGACATTGTGGATTCCCTCCTCATCAAGCTTCATAGTTATTCTTCATCGATATTCATCAAATTCAATGATTGAGGGTTTTATTTCCCTATATTTTTTGTGATGATTCAAAGGATATCGCTCATTAGTGGAATTACAAGTCATATGCTTGAGGATATTTCAATTGATGTTGACTTGTATTAGTGTTAAGATTATCCATAACTTGTTAGACTATCTTTTCATCAAGAACATGGGAATTAAGGTTGGGTCAGTCATGTCATGCTTATGAAGTGGTACAAGTTGGACTAAAGGATGCAGTGATCAATTTCTTTGACTTTGGCCAAGGTCAACTCGGGAAGTTGACTTTTGCTAACCAAAGTCACATAACGCCTATTAAGTCATGATTTTGGATCGAGCATGAGAAGAATAAAAAAGGGTTAAGCAATATGGAAAATTGAAGCATGGAATTAAAAGGTCCAAACACGTCCAAGTATTATTCAAGCTATGTCACCAAAGTTCATTCCTGTTCACATCAAGTTACATTCAAAAGGTGAAAGTCCCAGGGCTTTCCAGCCAATCATGATATCATGTTCATCACAAAGGGTTACCATATTACAATCATGTTATTGATTTGAAACTCTAGGACATAAAAGGAAGAACATTGCAAGTTAGAATTCCTATATTCTAAAACAATGAATCAAAGTCTAAATTTGCTCTTAATCCAAACTCCAAGCTACTGCAGCACATCCAAGCATTGAAAACCATGTATCATAACACTTCAATTCCTGCACCAATGGGAACTAACGGCATCGCATCCATGACTGTTCAAAAAATCATAAAACCATATACATACAATCAGTGAAGAATCCAAACAAATATACAACAGACTCAGCAATTGTTACTGAAAAGGAATAGCTCACCAACTGTGATAAGTCCCAAACAGAATTTGGTTAGTATCAAACGACCAGCTCAAAACATCATCATCATAAATCATCACCATCGAGAGCTTATCACCACGTCATGTTCAACCATTCACAGTTGAAACCTGCATAACAAGAAAAGCAATTCAGATCAAAAATCAACATTCATGTCGTGACAGAGTTCATTCCAAGACGGATCTGCATAAGAACCGTCACTGAATTCAGACTAAAACTGTTCCCCTGTTACACT
Source organism: Vicia villosa (assembly GCF_029867415.1). Classification (NCBI taxonomy): domain Eukaryota; kingdom Viridiplantae; phylum Streptophyta; class Magnoliopsida; order Fabales; family Fabaceae; genus Vicia; species Vicia villosa. The sequence goes on from NC_081182.1 coordinate 203,499,248, forward strand.
TATGCCGGTTCAGCTCATTGTGATAACGTGAACGCACCGATTCAGCATTTCTCCTCACCATACAGTTCACTAACCGGCTTCAAAATAAAACAGAGAATTACTGCCACCAAAACAAAATAAAAGCCACATTCATATTCAGTCCAGTCCTATTAACAAACAAAATCGACAAACAGCCCCATAAACCATACCACACATCCATAATACATTCAAAGAATCAAAACAGACCCATTCAAACTACATCCCTTAATTCTAGTCCCATCAGTTCAAAATACAACACAAGTCTTACTAACAGCCTTGCATTCGAATTTCAAAACAGTCCCTGCATACCCTACTAAATTCCAGCATAATTCAAAAAAAAGGAAAGGCATTCATGTTCATAAATCTCAAAACAGTGTTCTAAGTGTAGCATGCTCGGTTCGCATCAACTACATGTGCATTGACCAAGTTCATTTAAAGAAAAAAAGGGTAATTCGAAGAGGACCTACAAGTTACAGCAGCAACACAGTTCAGAGTCAGGCGGTAGTCGCAGAAATTTTGTTCCTCATGGCTGAAGCGCATAAATTCAAATTCTCCATTGGTATTGAACTCGCACCAGATTGGTTAAAAATCCAAACCGAACACTGCAGCTTATTCAAGTATATACGAGTCAGTTCCAATAATAAATCAGAAAAAAGAAGACAAAACATTAGCATACATTACCATTCAATCACTACACTAACGGTTCATACATTACTCTAACAGAATTTTAACCAGCCCTCGTTCTCATAACTAACTCAACTCAACTCTCCAAACTCCTGACAGAATCTAACTCACCCATCCATACCCATATAACTAACTCCCAAAACCTCTCAATCAAAACCCTCCAATCTCCTATCTAGCAAACTCCATCTAACTGTTTTTTAACTAACAGAACCAATAACTCAACCTAACCACCAAACAGTTACTAACCAACTCTTAACTAACTTCCAGAAAATCAGTTACAAACAACCAGCACATCCTAACAACCTCTAACAGAAATATAACTAACTATGCTAACAGTTTCAACTGAACAGAGCTATGAGATTACAACTGAAAAACAGAATTGCAACAAACCAAAAATCAGTCTTAATCCTCACCATCCAATTCTCCAACTGAAATTTCGATCTAACGGCTCACAATCTCTCATCTCTAACTGATTTCACTCCCTCTCAATCTCTATATAACAGAATCATCTCTCACCACAATCTTCTCTACGCATACACTTCACACGCCATAGCCACCATCTTCAACCTTACACACTTCATTTTCTCTCCATAACATTCTCCACCACTTCATCACCTCTCATCCATCTCCATCACCATCTTCCTCAATCTACATACTCATCTTCAACCTCCTTCAATCATCGCTCAAGCTCTCAACTCGCATCTCTCAACGCAGCAATACACAACAACACAGAAGAAGAGCAAATCGAAAAAAGGAAGGAGAAGAGTTGATGTAGAAGAAGAAGAAGTGTGAATCAGAAAAACAAGATCAAAAGAGCAAGGCGAGTGCTTACTTGAATTTCTTGTTACCGACGACAATCCTTATCGCATCACCTTCATCCTCACCACGAGCTTCATATCACATCGCATCATCACCGACATCGTCGCCAACGCCATAGCTCTGCAATCAACGCAACGGTCTTCATCATCACATCGCATCGCCATAACCGACACCGTTGCCAAAGCGCCATCAATTACGAGCTTCACCTGAGATATCAAATGATCATCATCATCGCCCCAGCGACAATCTCTCATCATCAATCTTTGCAGCAACATTCGTCATTCTCGCAAACTCACGACAATCAGAAAGCAAATTCGAAGAAGTAAGAAGGGATGAAGACGAGAGTACAAATTGAGTCGGAGAAGCTCCGATTGGAGGAGAGTTTGAATACCGGCGCCGTCGTGTTCACGTGAAGAGAAGAAGACTCGCGAGAATTTCAATCGCCGCACAGGTGAGCCCTAATCCCCAATTTTGTTCTTTCGTTCTTTTTCTCTTTTATTAAATTCATTTGTTTTTTTATTATTTCTGGAAAATAAAAAGATCATAACAAATAAACACCTTGGGCCGATTTTGCCTTCACACCCCCTAAGGCCCGATACCACGCTTTTTTGGTAAGAAAATTAAAAAATAAAATCTGTTTGGGCCTTATGACTGAATCTGGCGCTGCACCCCTGCCATGGCCCATCCTTCCCTTTTGGTATATAGCAAACTGCAACAAAAACCACCTTGGGCCTCTCTGTTGAGCCCAACACCCGGATTGCTCATCATGCCCCCCTTAATTCGGTTTACACCCCCTTGAGTTCACTTTCTTTTAGTTAAATTTAGATTTCACTTTCCACTTTTAGGTAATAAAGAAAAATAGCAATAAAAATCAATAAACCCTTTTAAAATTTGTTAGACTTTTAGATCATTTTTAGGAATTAATCTTGGTCCCTTTAATTGATAATTTTTCATATTAAAAAACCCATAAAAATAATTGTACTTTTAATTCACTTTTGTGCTATATTTTGACTTGTTCTATTTCGTGCTCTTATGCTATTTTCATATACTCCACTTTTCGCTTTATTTCCCATGTGTCTTTTATTCCTAACCTTAGGTAGAAACCATGATAACATTAGGTAGAAATTCCCTTCATACTTAGGCTAGTTTCTTTTTCTTTTTCAACCTTAAAACATCTAACAAATACTTGAATTAATCCCCCATAAAAAATACAAAGAAAACACTTAAAACACTAATAATCAAAGTGAAAATCTTAAAAAGGGAATGGAAGCTTGAACGTCCCTTGCTTTAGGGAACGTTCGAGTGCTTGGACCTCCCTTGCTTTAGGGTTCCGTCCGGGCGTAAGTTCCCAACTTCTAAAAAACACAAACCATAGAGTAACTCGAGTTTCCCTTGCTTTAGGGATTTCCTCGAAACACTCAAACTCTCTCTTTCTCTCCTTTCTTAAGGGCATTGTTATCTCCGCTCCATTGCATCCTAGGCTGTCCCCTTATGCAAGAGCGCGAGCGTTAACTCCGCCCAACTAAAAAACACAAAAACAAATAGAAAATCGTGAGCCGAACTACGGCGCTCTGATTCCTGAAAAGGATACGTAGGCATCAAGTCGCGGGGCTTGAACGAGCACATTTGTAAATAATTCTTTCTTTTCCCCGTATTTCTTTTGCATTCATTCGCATATAGACATAGACATAGATACACCCTTTAGATAGAAACAAACATAAGTGGATACCATCGAGTACGATGGGCGCGAGGGGTGCTAATACCTTCCCCTTGCGTAACCGACTCCCGTACCCTGATTCTCTGGTCGCAAGACCCTGTTCCTTCCTTTGTTAGGTTTCCTGATATTCCTTTCCCTTATGGGATAAATATATTAGTGGCGACTCTGTTCATTTTTCGCGAGCGTGCGACAGCTGGCGACTCTGCTGGGGATTACCTAAGCAAGTCGATCCTAGCCTTTGTTTGTTTTATTTTATTGGGTGTTTATTTGTTTTATGTCTATATCTTGTATATATGTTTGCATGTTTATTTTCTGCTTGCATATCATGTTTATTTCTGCTTGCACATCATACATATGGATTATATTTTGTGTTCCTTGGGGTCTTCTGTTCTGTTTTGCAGGTGGGGGGTTTGTGTGAGGTAAAAGGCCCACTACCCAGGCCAAGTGACACATAGGATTAGCGTGGATGCTCATGTTGACTCCCGTGGCCCTTGCTACGATCGAGTTCAACATGGGGTACCACAACTGGGCGAGGTTCTTTCATGGAACACTGTGTCTGGCACCCTTGCTGCCACAAACACTTTGTACCCCATGGGAACTGTAGACCCTGGTGACCATTAGGGACCACTTGTCCGTGTCTAGACTTCATACCCGTGAGATTGGGGTGGGACAGGAAACCTTGGCTCCTACATACCATTGCTTCTTCATATTTGAGGTCAGACCTTTATTTGGTCTGTTCTCATGGTGCTTGATATTCTGGTATTCAAAAAGGCGTCGAACCTTTGATCCTGTGACACTTGGCCTGTACAGAAGTTTCACCTCAGTTATTCAGAGGGTTGTGTGGTGGTTACTCAGATCATACGGACCTTGATCCCATGCTTGCATTGCATAACATCATTATTTTATCCACTTCATTTGTGAGGAATTCTAAAGTCTATTTCCAAAAAAGAAGAAGAAAAAAGAAAAAAGGAAATAGAAAAGCAAAAAAAGAAAACAAAAGATATGCTATAAAAAATAAAGCTTTGATTTCAAAAAAGATAAAAGAGAAGAATGTGTGAAAAGACTTTAGGATTCCTCGGAAATGAAACATTGCATTCATATCATCATACATTTCATGGTTCCGCATCAGAAGCTAATTGGGGTCCCTTTCAATCCAGATTTCTGCTTCATCAACAAATTTGACTTCCCTACATCTGTAGCATACAAAGATTAATCAGAAGAGAATCATGGACCGTCTTGAACAAAATCAGGTTGAACTTCGTAAGGACATGGATACTATGGGGGAGAAGATGACCCAACTCTTTGAGACTCTCCAGGTTGTTCTTCGAGGACAAGAAGAGCTAAGACAAAGTGTTGCTAAGTCGGCTAATGGTACTCCTACTACTGTTGCTAATGGGGGATCAAAATCTGTGCCCGTGGAAGTTCCTAATAAGGAGGGTTCACATCATGAGAACGATTCTGAACTCGAAGCTTTCAAGTTCCCGATCGAAGAAAATGAGAGAAAGTTCCATCTCTTGGAAGAAAGATTGAAGGCTTTAGAAGGTCGAGGCTCCTCTGGTTTAAATGCTATTGATTTGTGCTTAGTTCCTGATATCAAGATTCCTGCTAAGTTCAAAGTCCCCAGTTTTGAGAAATACAAGGGTACCACTTGTCCGATGAGTCACATCAAGGCATTTTGCAATAAGATGGCTCCGTATGCAGAGAATGATAAGCTTCTAATGCACTTCTTTCAGGATAGCCTAAGTGGGGCATCCCTTGAGTGGTATACGCGTCTTGAACGAACCCATGTCCGCACATGGGATGAACTAGCAGAGGCTTTTCTCAAGAATTACAAGTACAACAGTGACATGGCTCCTACTAGACTACAACTCCAAAGTTTAACTCAGAAGGTTGATGAGTCTTTTAAAGAGTATGCACAAAGATGGAGAGAATTAGTTTCCAGAGTCCAACCTCCTCTTTTGGAACGAGAGCTTGTAGACATGTTCATGAACACCCTGAAAGATCCTTATCTGAACATGATGATTGGATGTGCTTCCTCCGAATTCTCAAGTTTGGTTGTCGTAGGAGAACGAATTGAAAATGCTTTAAAGATGGGTAAAATCCAAGATATGGTCAATGTTCCTGAATTCACTGAAGAAGAGAAAAGTGAAACAAATGCAATTTCAGAGAATGGAGAAGAGGAACTCCCTGCTTATCCTCAGGTTCATGTTCTTAACTATCACCAGAATTACCAACAACAAGGTCCACGAAGGCCGAGGAGACCACCAAGGAAGATTGACCCGATTCCTATGACTTATAGTCGACTGCTCTCCCATTTACTCAATGAATCCTTGGTCGAATTAAGGGAGTCTAAGCCCCCTCCAACACCGATTCCTCAAGGATATGACTTAAATGCAAAGTGTGAGTACCATTCTGGGACATCTGGTCATTCAACTGAGGATTGTAATATTTTGAAACACAAAGTCCAAGATCTCATTGACTCCAAAGCGATATCATTCACTCCAAATGGTCTTCACATAAATTGAAAGGTTCATGGGGCTCCCGCACGAGGGATAAGCAAGACATACTCTTATCTTGAGCATTGCATCACTTGCATTGCTCGAATCCCTAAAGTAAGGCAAAAATTTCAACTCGTGGGTGACTTCGTTGGAGTTTTCTTTTGAAGTAATCTGAAGTATTTGGAAAGAACTGCAAAAAGTATTCAAGATCAACAAGTCCAGACGGAGTCAAGCCTCCTCAACTATGGCAATCATCAAATCATTTCTGCATTTTCATTTGTAATTTTCTTTGTTTTGTTAAATGTTTCTTCCATGTAAAATTTGTTTGTTTTTTAATGAAAATAAAAATGCATTGCATATGCTAGTTTCGAATCAATCCATTCGTGTTCACTCATATCTTTCTGTCTATCGATATCAAACTCTGGATTAAGCAAAAATATCAAAAGGAGAATGATGAAAAAAATAAAAACGCAAAATCTAAAATTGTGTGCTTTTGAATTAAACCCCGCTGAGGATGTACAGGCATTGTTTCAAATCCCCAAACACTAGAGATATAAGGGAGATAGACCCTCGTTAACCCCTTTGAGCCTTGAAGTAGGAGTTTCTTTTCTATACAAAAAAAAAACCCTCACATTTAACCCAGGGGCAGGGTAGCATTCAATTAATCTGATCGAGCATTCAAAAATCCATCAGGAGTATGCATCTAAGGGTACAACAATGGTTATCTTTCAAAAGGTTGAGGAAAATCAATATCACAATGGTAATCCCTCATCAATCAAAAAATGAGGCAGTCACAATCACTCCCACAATTCAGAAATTCAGGGTCACACGACTTGTTCAACAATAACAAAAAGAAAAGATTGAAGAAAAAAGAAAAGAGCCCGCTAAGTCAACAACTTGAAAACAAGTGACTTAGGCAAAAATTAGGGCATCCCGCTGGACTCCAAAATAAAATTCAAAAGAATTTGTCCAGGCAAAAGTTAGGGAAACAAAAAGAAAGACAAAGCAAAAGCGAAAAACAAGGATCAAAAGAACAAAGTCGTGTGATCAGATACAAAAAAAAGAAAGTGAGGGACTGCCATGCCTAAGAAGACTTCATCGATTCCTCAATCATCTCAAACTCCTCTTGAAGGATGGACGCTCGTATCAGGTTAAGTTGAACTTAGGACTGGAGAACATCACGAAGAATGGGTGGGTTAGGTTAGACTTTGAGCCTTAAATCCTTTCTTTTTAAAACCGTGAACCAGGCCACGTTACAACCCTTAAAAGACCTAATTGAAGCAGGGTTTATTTCAAAAGCAAGATGTGTAAAACTGACTCCTAGATGTTTGCTTACCATTTATGTTGATATCGATATGACAAATAATTCAAACACTGAATGTCACAACTTTGTTTTAATAACTTTGATCTCGAAGCTAGCATAAGCATTGCATTAAGATTATCATCTTCAAAACAAATATCTCTTACTTGTGAATAAACACCTGACATCAAGGAAGATCAAACAATGAACAACTGCAGAAAAATTTGATCGATTCCATGAGCCATTCACTTTAAAGGCTGATCACTCCGAGGGGCAAGTTGTGTGAAGACTCTGTCAACTGAGGCGTCCATTCGTCGTTGGTCAATCTGGGGAAATCAAGTCGAGGAATCTCTCTTGAGTTCAACCAATTTGGGGCAGTTACGTCGATATTCGACAAATCTCTCCAAGGATCCCTTGGGGCAAATTCCTTCGTAGTTCACGAAGCTTGGGGCACAATCTTCTGAGTTTTATTGCTCCCTCCTCAATCATAGGAGTTTATTTCTCCTGGAACTTTGGTCTCTCCCCAAGCACATGAGTTTATTTCTCATGAAAGTTGTTCCACTCCCCGAATCTGGGCTTCTTATCTGAATTTCTCATTCTCAACATGGCGAATCGAAGGAATCTCCTCAAATTCACCATCCCCAAGCAGTTCAAGGTGTAGGGAAAGTCAAATGAAGTCCCTTCATCCCCAGCAAAGCTAAGCTCTAACCCTCAATACATTTGCCAATGATCTTTGGTACTGTAGGGTTTCCGATACCGATTCATATTGGTAGCTCAAGACAACAGGCAACGGACCCCAATGATCATGCTTCTCTATCACACTAACGCCTTTATTTGGCACTTTTGCATATAGAATCCATTGCATACAGCATTTCATCCTCAAAGCGTAGCATATCCATTACAATGGACCATTACGCCATAAAATTCAAACATGCATACAAAGCATAAGCCAGATAATACAAATCGACATTCAATCAAGACGATGATATATCCCCACACAAAAAAGTTGTCCTTACAAACTCCGATTGATATCTGCTAATACATTACAAATCTCCTCAAACCATGGTGCCAATACCTGGTATTCTCAATCCCAAAAAGAAATCTTATCTTCTCTCTCCTGTCTTTCTTCGTCAGAATCGTTGTCTTCGAGGTTATTTCCCGTGTGCTGCGTGAAGATTAGAGTGTGAGTGAGGGTGGGCATTCAACCCACCTCATTTTTCAATCATTTGAATAACCATACTTGGTGTGTGGCAATTCGAACGATTGCCGCTCTTGAAGAGTTACACCCCGCCTTTGGCCTGAGGGATTAATGCAATTCTTATGCTTCGCCAGCATCAACATCTTCGTGATTATGTCTTTCGATCGAGTCTAGTCGTCACTAGTCTCCGTGATCCCTTCCCCCGTATGGGAAAACTTTTAGATCCAACCCCTGTGTTGTGTATCCTTTGCCTTCCGTCCTGGCAAACCATTTCAAGACTAATTTCCAACCTCAGTGTTGATATTAATTCTTTCTTCCTTCGACCTCAGTGTCGATACCTTTCCTTTTTCAACCTCAGTGTTGACGCTTATCCTTTCCTTGTCCAACCTCTGTGTTGATGCCTATCACTCCTTCACCGACCTCCGCGTCGATGCCAATCGTCATTCACAACCTCAGTGTTGATGTTTATCTTTTCTCGTCACAACCTCAGTGTTGATGTCCTCGACCTCAGTGTCGACGCCTTTCCTTTCACAACCTCAGTGTTGATGTCCTCGACCTCAGTGTCGACGCCTTTCCTTTCGCAACCTCAGTGTTGATGTCCCCCAACCTCAGCGTTGATGTCCTCCAACCCCAGTGTTGATGTTTATCCTTTCTTCCAATTCTTGTGGATCGTAGGTCCGTTGACCTTATCCTCATCTTTTTCATTTCTTGTGGATCGTAGGTCCGTTGACCTTATCCTCATCTTTTTCAATTCTTGTGGATCGTAGGTCTGTCGACCTTATCCTCGTATTTTTCAATTCTTGTGGGTCGTAGGTCCGTTGATCTTACCCTGGTTTTGAGTCATGGATCGTAGGTCTGACGACCTTATCCTCGTCTTTTTCAATTCTCTTGAGTCGTGAGTTTGTTATTTCTCACCCCGATGTTGAGTCGTAGATCGCACGAGATCTTATCTTTTCAGTCATTGTTTCATGCAACCGCTTCTTTTGAGAACCTTGTATTGGCACCTAGGCTATGTTACAAGCTATCCCCATTCAATCCATTGCTTACCATAAACTTTTCCACCAGAAAAAACAAAAATTTCTCTTTCCCCAGCAGATATCAAAATAAAAAAATAAGGATAACACCTACACCATCCTCTCTTCAGGACAAATTTCTGGTACTTGGATATTTAATCTTCTTAAATCTCGAATGTTCGAAAGGCTAGCGCCAATCTCACCTTCAGGTTTAAGACGATTAAATAGGGGCAGCTGTCATACCCCAAATTTGTCCTACCCTTTAATTTCCAACTGGCTTAGGCTTTGCATTCATGTACATCTCTCCATTAGGTAACACCTTCATGCATCACTAACCAATAATTTGAGACATGGGATCAAAGATCTTTTAGTGAATTAGGATTTTATTGGTTTGAGGCTCCTACTTCAGATAGATTCGTTTCAACTGGTTTTTTGTGATTGCATTATAGAATTAAGGTTATGGTTCATGGACATTGTGGATTCCCTCCTCATCAAGCTTCATAGTTATTCTTCATCGATATTCATCAAATTCAATGATTGAGGGTTTTATTTCCCTATATTTTTTGTGATGATTCAAAGGATATCGCTCATTAGTGGAATTACAAGTCATATGCTTGAGGATATTTCAATTGATGTTGACTTGTATTAGTGTTAAGATTATCCATAACTTGTTAGACTATCTTTTCATCAAGAACATGGGAATTAAGGTTGGGTCAGTCATGTCATGCTTATGAAGTGGTACAAGTTGGACTAAAGGATGCAGTGATCAATTTCTTTGACTTTGGCCAAGGTCAACTCGGGAAGTTGACTTTTGCTAACCAAAGTCACATAACGCCTATTAAGTCATGATTTTGGATCGAGCATGAGAAGAATAAACAAGGGTTAAGCAATATGGAAAATTGAAGCATGGAATTAAAAGGTCCAAACACGTCCAAGTATTATTCAAGCTATGTCACCAAAGTTCATTCCTGTTCACATCAAGTTACATTCAAAAGGTGAAAGTCCCAGGGCTTTCCAGCCAATCATGATATCATGTTCATCACAAAGGGTTACCATATTACAATCATGTTATTGATTTGAAACTCTAGGACATAAAAGGAAGAACATTGCAAGTTAGAATTCCTATATTCTAAAACAATGAATCAAAGTCTAAATTTGCTCTTAATCCAAACTCCAAGCTACTGCAGCACATCCAAGCATTGAAAACCATGTATCATAACACTTCAATTCCTGCACCAATGGGAACTAACGGCATCGCATCCATGACTGTTCAAAAAATCATAAAACCATATACATACAATCAGTGAAGAATCCAAACAAATATACAACAGACTCAGCAATTGTTACTGAAAAGGAATAGCTCACCAACTGTGATAAGTCCCAAACAGAATTTGGTTAGTATCAAACGACCAGCTCAAAACATCATCATCATAAATCATCACCATCGAGAGCTTATCACCACGTCATGTTCAACCATTCACAGTTGAAACCTGCATAACAAGAAAAGCAATTCAGATCAAAAATCAACATTCATGTCGTGACAGAGTTCATTCCAAGACGGATCTGCATAAGAACCGTCACTGAATTCAGACTAAAATTGTTCCCCTGTTACACTTATGCCGGTTCAGCTCATTGTGATAACGTGAACGCACCGATTCAGCATTTCTCCTCACCATACAGTTCACTAACCGGCTTCAAAATAAAACAGAGAATTACTGCCACCAAAACAAAATAAAAGCCACATTCATATTCAGTCCAGTCCTATTAACAAACAAAATCGACAAACAGCCCCATAAACCATACCACACATCCATAATACATTCAAAGAATCAAAACAGACCCATTCAAACTACATCCCTTAATTCTAGTCCCATCAGTTCAAAATACAACACAAGTCTTACTAACAGCCTTGCATTCGAATTTCAAAACAGTCCCTGCATACCCTACTAAATTCCAGCATAATTCAAAAAAAAGGAAAGGCATTCATGTTCATAAATCTCAAAACAGTGTTCTAAGTGTAGCATGCTCGGTTCGCATCAACTACATGTGCATTGACCAAGTTCATTTAAAGAAAAAAAGGGTAATTCGAAGAGGACCTACAAGTTACAGCAGCAACACAGTTCAGAGTCAGGCGGTAGTCGCAGAAATTTTGTTCCTCATGGCTGAAGCGCATAAATTCAAATTCTCCATTGGTATTGAACTCGCACCAGATTGGTTAAAAATCCAAACCGAACACTGCAGCTTATTCAAGTATATACGAGTCAGTTCCAATAATAAATCAGAAAAAAGAAGACAAAACATTAGCATACATTACCATTCAATCACTACACTAACGGTTCATACATTACTCTAACAGAATTTTAACCAGCCCTCGTTCTCATAACTAACTCAACTCAACTCTCCAAACTCCTGACAGAATCTAACTCACCCATCCATACCCATATAACTAACTCCCAAAACCTCTCAATCAAAACCCTCCAATCTCCTATCTAGCAAACTCCATCTAACTGTTTTTTAACTAACAGAACCAATAACTCAACCTAACCACCAAACAGTTACTAACCAACTCTTAACTAACTTCCAGAAAATCAGTTACAAACAACCAGCACATCCTAACAACCTCTAACAGAAATATAACTAACTATGCTAACAGTTTCAACTGAACAGAGCTATGAGATTACAACTGAAAAACAGAATTGCAACAAACCAAAAATCAGTCTTAATCCTCACCATCCAATTCTCCAACTGAAATTTCGATCTAACGGCTCACAATCTCTCATCTCTAACTGATTTCACTCCCTCTCAATCTCTATATAACAGAATCATCTCTCACCACAATCTTCTCTACGCATACACTTCACACGCCATAGCCACCATCTTCAACCTTACACACTTCATTTTCTCTCCATAACATTCTCCACCACTTCATCACCTCTCATCCATCTCCATCACCATCTTCCTCAATCTACATACTCATCTTCAACCTCCTTCAATCATCGCTCAAGCTCTCAACTCGCATCTCTCAACGCAGCAATACACAACAACACAGAAGAAGAGCAAATCGAAAAAAGGAAGGAGAAGAGTTGATGTAGAAGAAGAAGAAGTGTGAATCAGAAAAACAAGATCAAAAGAGCAAGGCGAGTGCTTACTTGAATTTCTTGTTACCGACGACAATCCTTATCGCATCACCTTCATCCTCACCACGAGCTTCATATCACATCGCATCATCACCGACATCGTCGCCAACGCCATAGCTCTGCAATCAACGCAACGGTCTTCATCATCACATCGCATCGCCATAACCGACACCGTTGCCAAAGCGCCATCAATTACGAGCTTCACCTGAGATATCAAATGATCATCATCATCGCCCCAGCGACAATCTCTCATCATCAATCTTTGCAGCAACATTCGTCATTCTCGCAAACTCACGACAATCAGAAAGCAAATTCGAAGAAGTAAGAAGGGATGAAGACGAGAGTACAAATTGAGTCGGAGAAGCTCCGATTGGAGGAGAGTTTGAATACCGGCGCCGTCGTGTTCACGTGAAGAGAAGAAGACTCGCGAGAATTTCAATCGCCGCACAGGTGAGCCCTAATCCCCAATTTTGTTCTTTCGTTCTTTTTCTCTTTTATTAAATTCATTTGTTTTTTTATTATTTCTGGAAAATAAAAAGATCATAACAAATAAACACCTTGGGCCGATTTTGCCTTCACACCCCCTAAGGCCCGATACCACGCTTTTTTGGTAAGAAAATTAAAAAATAAAATCTGTTTGGGCCTTATGACTGAATCTGGCGCTGCACCCCTGCCATGGCCCATCCTTCCCTTTTGGTATATAGCAAACTGCAACAAAAACCACCTTGGGCCTCTCTGTTGAGCCCAACACCCGGATTGCTCATCATGCCCCCCTTAATTCGGTTTACACCCCCTTGAGTTCACTTTCTTTTAGTTAAATTTAGATTTCACTTTCCACTTTTAGGTAATAAAGAAAAATAGCAATAAAAATCAATAAACCCTTTTAAAATTTGTTAGACTTTTAGATCATTTTTAGGAATTAATCTTGGTCCCTTTAATTGATAATTTTTCATATTAAAAAACCCATAAAAATAATTGTACTTTTAATTCACTTTTGTGCTATATTTTGACTTGTTCTATTTCGTGCTCTTATGCTATTTTCATATACTCCACTTTTCGCTTTATTTCCCATGTGTCTTTTATTCCTAACCTTAGGTAGAAACCATGATAACATTAGGTAGAAATTCCCTTCATACTTAGGCTAGTTTCTTTTTCTTTTTCAACCTTAAAACATCTAACAAATACTTGAATTAATCCCCCATAAAAAATACAAAGAAAACACTTAAAACACTAATAATCAAAGTGAAAATCTTAAAAAGGGAATGGAAGCTTGAACGTCCCTTGCTTTAGGGAACGTTCGAGTGCTTGGACCTCCCTTGCTTTAGGGTTCCGTCCGGGCGTAAGTTCCCAACTTCTAAAAAACACAAACCATAGAGTAACTCGAGTTTCCCTTGCTTTAGGGATTTCCTCGAAACACTCAAACTCTCTCTTTCTCTCCTTTCTTAAGGGCATTGTTATCTCCGCTCCATTGCATCCTAGGCTGTCCCCTTATGCAAGAGCGCGAGCGTTAACTCCGCCCAACTAAAAAACACAAAAACAAACAGAAAATCGTGAGCCGAACTACGGCGCTCTGATTCCTGAAAAGGATACGTAGGCATCAAGTCGCGGGGCTTGAACGAGCACATTTGTAAATAATTCTTTCTTTTCCCCGTATTTCTTTTGCATTCATTCGCATATAGACATAGACATAGATACACCCTTTAGATAGAAACAAACATAAGTGGATACCATCGAGTACGATGGGCGCGAGGGGTGCTAATACCTTCCCCTTGCGTAACCGACTCCCGTACCCTGATTCTCTGGTCGCAAGACCCTGTTCCTTCCTTTGTTAGGTTTCCTGATATTCCTTTCCCTTATGGGATAAATATATTAGTGGCGACTCTGTTCATTTTTCGCGAGCGTGCGACACTTATGTCTCCCCTTCCCCATTATTGCTTTAATTGTAGTGTTTATACTATTGCGTGGTTAGTAATCTTAGGGAGTGCAAGCCTTGAATCAATTTAGAATAACTAATTATAAGATAATATATTGAATTAATCACGTGATTGTTGCACCCACGCACACTTTTTGGTAACCCCTCTTGTTGCCTTGTTGCCTGTTGCCTGTTGCCTTGTGTTCTTTTGCAGAATAGCCATGCCCCTCGAATACGAGGATACCTCAGCCATGTTGCCTCAGTTCATTCAAAGGTCATAAGTCCCTAATGATGCTGCCTTCGGTTGGCCAAATATGACCTCGTCCCTCGAAGTTGCCTACGAAAGGCTGAGGTATCCTCCGACTGCCTACGAAAGGCTATTCTGATCCTTCCCTTAGACTACCTGCCTCTCTATGGCATGGGACAATCTTATGGCGAACGAATTCTCGATGACCCTTCAACCTCCAAATGAAAGGCTTCCTGCCCTCTTATGGCATGGATAGACCCTTTCACCTTGAAAGGCTAAAAGAACTAATTTTCTACATTATTAAGGTAATTGACCCTAATTGCCTTGCTCTGGCTAAAACTTTTTCATATTCTTTCTCATAAACCTTCAAAATGGCTACGCTCATTTACGAGCTAAAGTCCGTATTCACTTCTTCTACATTTCTTTCAAAAGAGCAAAGCAATTAAGAGCCCATGGAAAACCATGGATGCAAAGGGTGCCTTACACCTTCCCTTTGCATAAATTACCCCCCGAACTCAGTTTTCTTTAAAAAGGTTTTTTCCTGTTCTTTTAGCCTTTCTGATATTTGGATAAAATAAAAGTCGGTGGCGACTCTTGCTTACCGCGACATTTCAAATAAAGTCAGTTCATCGTATTACACCTACAATACGTAAATAACAATATAGAGTTATTCTTTGAAAATTCACATTAAGTTGCAAAACGCAAAGTAAATAACAAATAAGAGTTATTTTATTACCTGCATCCAAGTTTCAGTTATATTGGCAGAGACAATATCCAACATATTTTTCATCACATAGTATCCACAATCATTAGAGTTATGTTGTTTCCTTGTCTACAAGTGAAAGACATAATTAGTGAATAATTATTATCATAAAATTAAACATAGAATTATAATTTACATCACACTTACATTGGGCCTAAGCCATGTAATAGCCTTTTTCTATTGCCATTTGCAAATTTATGAACCTCAAAAGCACTAATTAAAAAAAAATCCATATAAAGCCACATAAAATATGAATTTATACTTTTGTAACAAGTTATGTATATATATGATATATACTATATTATAACAAAATTCACATAAAAGATATACTTACGTTGAAATAATTTTCTTCGTGACTTTATCAATATCCCGATGAAGTGAACAAAAGAAGACCACAATATTGTCTCTTGGACACATGACTATTAATTGCCCATGTTTTCTGCACATGTGTATACAAAAGTCACATAAAAATATCTATACTATCAAAATTAAAAAATAGAAAACAGAATTTCATAAAAACTTACCCATGAATAAGTGGTATTAAGTGGCAAACTTTTTTTTGCAACATCAATATGAGAGTTCACGCTTAAGTTAGGCCTCTATGGGTGTTCGCATGCCTCTTTTGCATGAGAGAGGTTCGTGTGGATATGTATAGGTGAGTCGGAGCTTAAGAACCTTTAGTAACCTTTAACCCATCCTGACTTTTAGGAACGTAGTGGGGGGACTACTCTTGATGTATGTTGAGAGCATAGTCGCTACCCGATACTACAGCTCAGATAGGTTCTTTCTCAAAGTATCATTGCATGGTATGTATGTATCATGTTCGAGGGTGCT